>NW_023998517.1:1550811-1584853 GCF_014805625.2 Glossina fuscipes
CATATAAACGCGTATAAAACTGTTAACTAACTCAATTTTGTTGCTGTCAGTTTTTGTTTAGCCGGTTATACGGAGGTCCGCAGCTATCTGCCGTGTAATCCTTTGGTCACCACATGGTCACATATCATCTTTTCGTATGCTTTGACCGTCTGCACTGTGTGCGCTTTTAGATATTTAGTTTTTATTCCTTCTCTCTTTTGCATCTTTTTCTTTTTTTCTTGTTTTCTTGTTTTTTTTTTTTTTTTTAACAGCGTTCCTTTATCTGTTCAGATATGAGTTTTATTGTAATATGATCAGAGTAGATTTTTCATGAGCAACAACAGATAGCTTTGTTCGCTATATATCCGAATATATATATATACGAATATATATATATATATATGAATGAGTGAATGAGTGAATGAATGAATGAATGAATGAATAGAAAACGAGGAAAGTTAAGGCAAGTCAATGAGGCTTGAAATCAAGAATCTTTCAAATTTGATTGCAAATAACATTTCTATGTAAGAATTATTCGTATAAAAAAGATGCCGGTTAGATGTGTTCGTATAATAACGAATCTTATATGAGGAATATTATACAAGAATCCAATAAGTTTAGCGGTAGCTGAACTTATCGTTTACGTTCTCAGGTGTAATAGTCAATTCGCTTTATACCTATGAAACTCACCACGGGCTTATGTTGAATTTTTGCATTAAGGTGCGTGCGTGCGCTTATATAGGCATAAAAATGATCGATTATATTAACTAACAACAACGTACATATTACTTATGTGAGCAAATGTACGATATATGTTGATAAAGAGAGGCAGAGAGTAAAACATTTAGCACTTGCTGTTTAAAATTCAAAAAAAAAAAACACCACCATCACCACTACAACTACTGTAAATACACTCTACTACTACTACTACCTGGTCCGCCGTTGATTTGCTTTTACACAATATAACTCACATATGAATCGTTATGTGATATTTGACTCCTTATGCTCATTATTATTGTTCTCCTCGTCTGCTTTATTGTTGTTGCTACTTTTTTTTACCATGTTTCTGTGAGTTTTTTACCTGTCAAACATAATTCAAAATGGGAACTTGGCAGAGATATTATACTTTTGTGTGAGCATCGTTCTCTAAAAACATGTTTGGAAATTTCATTTCATTTGTTTGGTAGACATTGAACTAACTTGACGTGCAGTGGGTTTAAAGAGCTTACTTTTTTTTTTGTCGCGATCATCATTAATAATGAGAGAGAATGAAGAAATTAAAACGTAAACAAACATTAGTAAGATGGGATCAGCTGTTCGTCATTGTAGAGATCTGTAATGGCTGCTAGTGATCTCATAAATCATTAAGAAAAAAAAAAAAAAAACAAAAAACAAAACACAAAACAAAAAAGGCTTCAAAAAAGTGCATTTGAAATGAAAATCTTCGACATGAAGCCCAAGACATGTCTGGTAAGCATTTATCATTCAATATACACATCATCGCGTTATGCTCGCGTAACCTAATTTCCAGTTGGCATTAGAGACACAAAAAGAAGGGAAAACATAAGCAGAACTTAACTAAATTTGTGGTCATTTCCGTTGCTTTGATTAATTGAGTAAACAGCGAATGAATTTAAATTTAAAAACGATAAATACTTTAACCGGCGGAAAGGGAAGTATCGCAGTGGAATCATCTAAAATGTTTGCCTTTGTTTTTTTTTTTTATTAGAAAATTTAATGCATTTTTTTAACTAAAAAAAAAAAAAAAAAAATTTAATAAATTTTTTATAATTTTTATAAATAAGGTTATGTGTGTGTGTTTAAAAAAAAAAAAAAAAAGTACATTTTTTTAAATTCCTTTAGTCTTTCAGATTTGTTTTGGCATAAAGCAAACACAAACATTGTGATGAAGACGACGGGAAAAGATGAAGAGAATCTCGAAACAAGAAAAAATAAAAAAGAAACAACAAAAAATTAGTTTTTGATTTTTTCTTGGCTGCCTATATACGAATATATACAATCAAAGAAACGGAAATCCCACCGCTTATGCAGACTCGAGTTCGTTAAACGTCTCAACTTGGCGCGCTTCTGTGTATTGCAAGAAAACAAGTTTACCGCCGGCATTAGTTTCTTCAAAACACCAATATACGAGCACTGATGATGACGTCGTCGACCGATTTTCGCAGGAAATGAGATCAAAACCCACTCCTTCTTCCCTTCCTCATCTGCTGTTGCTTTATTTATTATGCGTATTATATCCCTGAATATCGTCGTCGTCATCATCGTCACAAAATTTTCTGTTTCTCCTCGCATTCACTCTGTGTACTCCTCGATGTGCATAAGCCCCGTGCCCAAATGAAATATGAAAAAAAAAACAAAAAAAACAAAAGCAAAGAATGTTGGCCAACAAAACATTTTTGGCAGTTAATAAATTTTAAAATAAATTGACTAATTGCATACCTACAGCAAAGAAGCAGAGCAACCAAATGAAAATTATGTGAGAGTTTCGTTTCTCATTTCAAAATTCTCCGAGACTAAGATGTGTTCCCCCACTTAAAAAATTAAATTAAAGTGTATGTACATATAAATACATGTTCGAATGAAAAAAGAACGCCTTTATAAAGAAATAAATTTGTAGGTGTTTTTGGTTTATTTTCGTTACTCATGTGTAATGATGTGTAGATTAAAAAATATTGCGCCATCATTTTATTCACTCAATTTCCGTGTTAGAACTTCATTAAATATCTCTACCTAGATTATTGGGCTTAATATATCTTATATAATTTAAATAGCATTCTTTTTTATCGTCTCTCTCTCTCTCTCTCTCTCTCTCTCTTTGTCACTCTCCCATTCACATTCCACGCTTAGTAATCATCAAATTCACTGATGGAAATCTTTTTTATGTTAAACTCTGACTATGCCATGACTTGTTTAAATCTCGTTTGTAATGAAAAAATCAATTAATTGTAGACTGTGTGCGGTAAATGTAGACTGCAGACTAAAAGTTTTTAAATAAGAAAAACAAGATTTGAATGAGAAAAGAGATTTTAATGATAGATGCAATGGATGCAATTGACCTCTCTAGGTAACATTTATAGCATAGGAGTTTGTTTCTGCTTAAGAGCAATTGATGTAAAAAAGCTGGGAGTGGCATTATTGGCATTCATCCGTATGTTTTTTTTATTAAAATATGCATAATAAAGGCTTTCTTACGTTTAGGTTTTTCCCCCTTAGGTGGCAATGACCTCTAAGAACTGAAAATATTTCGTCTTACTTACTATTCACTCCTAAAGTTCATAACAAATAATTGCGGGCCTATAAAAGTTTTAAAGAGCAGAGTTACTGGAGGTTTTCCCGAAAGTGACAGTAAACTAAACTGTCTTGGGTTAATTTCTTGGATGCAGGTTTTGACCTTCATGGTGATGTTTTGCAAAAGATAGATAAGGCAAGGCACTATTTCCATTTAGTTGTGATTATGATAAAAATGCAATATTATGCTTTGGCAGCCTACAGTAACCTATGCGATAAGCACTATGTCCAAGCTCTGGACGTTCGTCAGCTTGAGCATTGCTACAATTCATAAATAAAGAGCTGGAAATTTGATGCCCTTAAAGGTAGCTTTAAATGCCTGCATATGAAATTTATAACCTTTAGACCCAAATATTCACTCTATTCGAAGTGAAGTGGACAAAGTTCACTTTCATCGAACTTTCGTAAATATCAAAATGGTATCTTTGTAAAAGTATTGGTTCGTTGTTGTTCTAAAATACTTATTCCGATAATTCAAAATCTTAAGCACATTTCTGGAATGAAACCCGAGGAACCCGCACATTGTCTTCAAATTTGCTTAATATTTACTTAGGGACGTGTCCTTTGGCAGATCAGTTCAACTCTTAATATACCGTTAATAAAGAAAAGATGTTGAAGTTGCATTTTAAAATGAAAGGTTGGTCCTGCTCGGTCTATTGGTGTACCTTTAGTGAAGGGGTGAAACACACATTTTTTCTCTTAAATGTTCTCTTAAATAGCCATTGATACAAACAAAATCTTAAATGGTCAAGAAAAAGGATTTGCTGAACCTAATTGTTGGGTAGCATACGCAAAGCTTCCCAAACCGACATGAAGCATGAGGCCAACAATTTCCATTCTTCTTTTCATTCAATATCACTAGAATAACAGCTTGCAGATTGTTTAGTCGGTAGAGGTGTAAGGCCGGCCACTCCCTATTTCTTTCCATTTCTTCATCTCTTTTTGTCCACCACTGTGCTGCAAGAATGGGGACGTATACCCTGAGTGACGGATCATATTAACAAAAAAAAAAAAAGAAGAGAATTTTTGAGGAAAGTAAAATTCGCTTAGAATACCAGGTATCCGAGGTATTAAAAACTCTACGCAAATTGAGTATTTGGTCTAAATTGCTTCTCCTTTTTTTTATTAACAATTACTTTCCCAGCTATTACGGTTCTAAAGCTCCCGATTTTTTACTCCCCTTTAGATAGAAAGTGCTACGTATTGACGCTGACTAGGTTCAGTAAAGGGTATAAAATCAAATAATTCCTTTTCCAAAGAAAGAAAAGTTTGATTATAATATACCGTAAGGCATATTCCTTTGCATTTACACCGTTTTCGAATAATGATAGAGAGAGCGGCGAAGAGGGTTTTTTATTCCATTTGTCCCCTAACAATGCATAAAAGGGAAAATTAGTAATTTATTAATTGATTTTGACCGCCAGACTTGCTTTTTTTTTTTTTTCTTTTTTGTTTTTTTATATTCAAGCTCTCATATGGTCGCTTGTTATGGTTTTACTATTCTAAAGATACGAAAGTTATGGAAAAAGAGGACTTGAGCAAAGCAAAATGAAATATGAAGAATACAAGAGCACACAAGCGGACATCATCATACAAGCGGGTTCTTTCACTTTTTGGTCACCTTGTGTGTGGCATAATGTTTGATACCGCCAAACATTGTATGTGTATTATACACAATTATTTACGTACATATACGAGCAATACACGGTGTCTGTACATATATATGTATGAAGGATATGATACATTTGTACTTTATGTATGTGAATATATGCTGTATGTATATACACGAGTGTAGTGTTTATTGTTGTATACACTTTATGAGCTGTTAAGACCACTTAAAATACAAATAGCTCCCCAGTTAACCATTGCAAAGTGTGTAAAATCAAATGTGTCCGGTTTATTGCTGGTTTTTGTTGCTAGTACTACTGCTACTGCTGCTGCTTTCGTCATTCTTGTTGCTGTTGTTGCACCCTTACTGTTGCTATTACACTTTTAAACTGTACCCATTGCTAGTGTTAGTTAAGTGATGTTAATGTTTTAGTTGCTGCTAAAAAAAATTTGACCAAAAAATTTTCAAGTGACCAACTCAGACATTCTCGTATAAAAAAATGCACAAAATTTATATTTTTACATTTAAAATTTAATAACTAATTGCAATTGCGACGATTACCCATGCATGCTATACATATATATATATTGGCAAATTGAATAACTGTTAAAAGTGAAGGATTGTTGAATTTTTTTTTTTTTTTTTTTTCAATTTTTAAAATCTCATCTATTTCTGCGTAAAAATATTTATAATTTATTGACTTTGCTTTACTTAGGCTTTAGTTTTTCTCTTCATTTTGTTGATGTTTATATATTTGTCGTCGTAAGGGGAATACGCGCATAAGATCGCATACGTTTATCCTTTAATCGACTTGTGCACTATGGATGTTGCGACTTGTAGTAGCAGCGAGTCACTCATCTGGTAAAAATTGCATGCATATGTTATGTGTGTTTGCATAGAGAAAATTCACAAAAATATATAATTGTTTGCATATGTTGATGTTTCATTTGCTCGTTTTTATTGAATTGCTATGTGTTCTTTTTTTTTCTTCTTTGCCACCCGGAAGAGGGAAAAAGAAAGCAAGAAAAAGAAAAAGAAAAAGGAGAAAAAAAAAAGTAAACCATTCTGTCGCAACAGTGTAACTGCCATGTATAGAATTTTTGTCGTATTGCAGGTGCTTTTGCTGACTACATCTAACTGTCTGTCTTTCAGTCTCTTTGCTTATATACGTATATGCATATATGTATATGCTGGTAGAATTATACAGGCACACACACGCGTATAGACACACACACACACACACACACACACATAAATAAGACTGCTGGAGTCCTTTGTCGTAAACGTGTAAACATACATCACACATAGCTTTACTCTATGCTAGTGTCTGTGCGTTTTTTGTTATTATTCGAGTTCAGCTTTGCTATATACATACGGCTGAAGTGCTACTTAGTGGTCGTGTCTAACATAACCCTTTATATCTATATGCATGAATATGAATTATGGAAATTATACAATACAACATAGAAAAACAACTTTTCAAAAATTTGTAAAAATAACAATTTCAGTTCTTCTTCTTGTTTTTATTCTTCACAATTTCTCTTGCTCTTGTCGTCAACCACTCATTTAAACCTATATATATATATATATATATATATATACAAACAGTTATTCAAAAAGCTTTGCTTTTTCTCGACATCACATTAGATTAACCGCATTTTGAAAGCTGTATTGGACGTTATTTTGAGGGTAATTTATGAATTAGTTAACATATTTCGAATTGTTTGGTAAACGGGCTATGCTATTTGATTATTCGGTACGAGAGGCCTGTTCTACTGACCTTTTTTCTTTTTTGAAAAAAAAAAAAAAAAAACAAAAAATAAATAAATAAATCATTTCGAAACACCAGGGCAGTCATGGTATTTATTTTCTTATCAGATAGATAACATACATATCATTATGATTCTTTAGCATAAGGGCATTTGCATGGGAAGTGCTCTAGATTTCGTGCTTTTTTACATGAAAGCATTAATTACTTCTAGCGAAACAAAAGGGTAAGAGCATGTGAGCTATTCCGGCCTTCGTCTTATTCAATATAAACGCGTAATTAACAGTGTAAATGCGATTGATTTTATTTACCTGCGTCGCTTATTTATAAGTACAGAAGAAGAAGAAGAAATAATTTCATTGCACTGAGTCATTTGGTAGTTTTCTTTATCATTTAATTGAAAAGCTTATTTAGTTGATTATACCAGAGTAAGTTATTCATCAAGAATTTGATAATGAAGCATCGATTAAAGAACGCATTTCTAGTCAGTTTTTGTCTAATGTTCTTACAAAGCTATTAAAAACGGTTCGGATCAGATGGATTACTTTGAAAAGTCGTTACATAAACAACTGTATTCAGCAAAGCGATATTAGTCCGGACCCACTGTATCGTTTTTATTTCTCTTACTACTTTTATTGTGCTTATTTAAGGACCCATTTTCTTTAAGGGCACAATGATGGTATGTAGCTGCCACTCTCCATGTGGAGATAATTGATCACTCTGAAAAGTTGGATTAGTTTACGTTCTTACTGCAGCGGAAATTAATCGCCCTTAGGCTACTAATAATTTGTCGTTGACTGCCGAAAAATACGAGTGTTTTCGCGGATCAACTACGGCTCGTCTGGAACGCTGGAAGATCTGGCTGGCTTCCTTGGGAAACTCAGTATGCACTGTGGCATGAGATGTTCAAAAAATGTTTCTGGCATCATTAAACTCCATTACTATTGCTTTGTGGTTAGCCCCAGATGATGATGTAGCAAGCAGGTGGCAATTATTCGGGTTTTGCATCGTTATAGGTAACACTAACAAAGGAATTATGTTTTGAAATTTTGTGAAGTTTTGATGCGTGCGCATAAAACATAATTAATTAACAATTTCAGCGATAATAAAATCGATTAAAGGGAAGCAACCTTCCTCACTTCATTAGCATAATGTTAAGAGTGTTTCAATATATGTTGCACACGATCACCCATAAAGCAACCATCATGTTACCACAACAACATTGTTTCAATTCATACGCTCTGCTCTTATCAATTACGACAAGTATGCTTGTTTGTATGCATTATTCAATTAGCGATTTCAATATGAATTTATTAATTGTTACTTCGCGGGGGAAACACACTACATACATAAGTACGTGTGTAAAAAATTGCCATGAAATTAATAAAAGATTAAACATCTCTTAATAATATGAAAAGTACACCTTACTTTAGAAAAAGGAAATAAAACATTTAAAAGAAATTGAAAAAAAAAAAAAGAAAAAAAAAACATGTGGTTAAAAGTGGAGTAAATGACTGCAATCATCGCTGTATGGTCACTTGTTCGATGTTTTCTTTTAAAAAGAATCGCATGCATGTGTTCTATGTCCAACTTTGCAGTTTTACATGATTACTGTTTTTTTTTTTTTTTTTTTTTTTTTTTTTTTTTTTAAAAAATATTTTTTTTTTTTTTTATTAAAAAGGATTTAATTTTTTAAAAAAAAAAAATTAAAAAAAAAAAAAAAAAAAACGAAACATAAACATAAACATTCTTAAACATGTTCTTTATACATGTCGTGGCAAACAACGACAGTAAAAATCAAAATAAACTGAACAATGAAACATGCATGCTTGCCTGAGAATGAAAACGGAAGGTTGTGACTTAGCACAAACACTAAACATAAAATCGTATCGAACTTTTTTTTTGAAAAAAAAAAAAAAAACAAACACTTTCAGTTAAATTCATTTCAAGTCCCCTGAAAAAACTCCCACTTTTCGCTCATTTATTCAATTCATTCATGGCAGTAAATGTTGTTTGGCGTTAATTAATTCTTCTTTAATAATTACGGATAGAATGCCCGGTTTAAACCGAACTTTCCATGTTACCTAAGGCTTTGGGGACCATAAAAGGGAAGGTATAAAAGGGAGTATTTTTCGTTATAAGAAAGAGAGAAGGAATAAAATTTTATATAAACTAAAAGCAACTAATCGGCCCATATTAACTTATAGAAAAAATATTGAGCTTTACTTTATTAATTTAACACCTATCTATAAGTGGGATTTAGAATTAATTGTTTTTGTATTCACTATTCGAATAACTAATGATATCAGTTATTTAAAACAGACGGAAGTCCCTTAACATCACCAAGTGAAAGGTAAGCCATCAAATATTCTGGAGCTGTCTGTTCTTTTAAATGCCAACGAAAAATATATGTCACTAAAGTTAAATCTTCATCTGCTGGAGGGGAGGACACTTTGCAAATTTGATTCCATAGGCCTGCAACTCTTTCCGAAATTGATCTGCGGTCGTAAATTCGGAGCATACGTTATAAACTTTAACTTTCTATTTCAAAGGTGCATGCTGACGGACAGACAGCCCTGATTAAGTCTGTTCAAAATTCCACTCGACCTTTTGTTATCCATACATAGGACATGAGTTGAGCAAAGTAGAAATCCAGAGGTTTTCGTTTTTGTCTCTTGTGTAGAAACGCGAACATATCGTAAATCGAAATTTTTAATGAATTATAGTTTTTCTCGTTACGAAAGCCCGTCAATTCTATATTAAATAGAGATCAGATAATTTCTAATAAATGACACGCACACAGCATAACCCACTTAGTGGAGGGTATAACAATTGTCATGTAAAATGTCAACGTTATGCTATCTTGTTAAGCTACTGTTGTTGCTATACAACATAGCATTTGTTGTTGTTATTATTATTGTTGTATATGTTGTCTTTAATATGTTGTTAATAGTTACTGAGATTGTAGAACACATTTAGGTATTTATATATGTAAACACATGTAAATATAAACACACACACATACACACACATATATATATATATTTATATTTTGTATATGCATGTATGCACATATATATATATATATATATTATATGTGTGTATGTGTGTTGTCGATATTATATATTTGTGAGTCAATTAAAACTAAAGTTTATGGCGCGGTTGTTCTTTTTCTGTTTTTCCTTTCATATTGAATGAATTACAGTTGGTTTGGCTACGAATACCGATTTGTTGTGTTGCGTTGCGTTGCGTTCTTTCTTTTTTTTTTTACCGGCAAAACATTAAAACACTCTTTGCGCACGCTTTTTCGATTCCCTGTCCTCATGTAAACCGATTTATGTGTATATGCGAGTAACGTAAACAGATCAGGTGTCGAACGTTGGTCGTTTGTTGAAATCAATTCGCTTATAATACTTAGTTTTCTCTTCGTCCCGTCTCAACATGCGTAGCATATAAGAAAAACGCGCACTAGTTTTCAATGTTTTGTGTTTTTTGCAGTAGCAGTTAATTGGTGCGCTCGTATAAAATTGAATACATAATCATACGGTTATGGATTTTTATTTGTTGTATCCACCCTCAGTGGATGACATTACGATAGTTTTGTCGTTTCTTTTCAATGATCCAGAAAAGAATGTTTATATAGGATTCAGGTAGTAGTAGTAGTAGTAGTAGTAGTAGTAGTAGTACTAGTAGTAGGGTCTTGAAATCATGTTATCATGTCTGTCCAGTCACTCATCCATTAATTTACTAACTTGGTTAATAGCTTGGCCGTAGTGGAGTGGAAATTTTTATCTTCAACTTGTTTTACATACTTTTCTTTAACGTCCACAGATCAAATTCGATAATGAAAATTACGATCGCAAAGCCTGGGTGGACCATGACTTATAGATTGCAGTTTGCAACTTTTGTTTTTATTTTATTTCTCTTAATCACTTATCAATTACAGCGTATAATATAAATGAAGGGTTTTGCAAATACTCTTTTCTTTGCCTTTACTGTTGTTACCTGATTCGCCGGCACTCTGTGTTTTGCTTTTTGCCTTGCATTCGTTCGCCGAAGCTAAAGTTTACCAGCTGATAACTATTATGAATATGAAATTTTTTGCTTGATTTCATTAGGCAACAATGTGTTAAAGTATTTATTAATTTATAGGCAAATAACTGTAAATAATTTGATAATAAAAAATTAACACAATGTTATTGATAACCTTACAAGACTTAAACGAGTTGAATTCTATTAAGTAACGAAATGTAAGTACCTTACTTATCGAATCCGAGAAGAAGAGATTAATCAGCCGGATATTCGTCGGCTGGTCGATCGACTGAGAAACAAGAAAGAAACAAGAACTCAAAACAGAATGCTTGCTCGAAAGCATCGGAAGCTTAAAGATTACGAAGCGGATTTCGAAGTAAGTATATGCGGAACTTTAAAGGAACTTAAATCGGTTAGTATGCGATTTCTTTGCAGTTCTTTCTCCGGATTTAATAACAGTATGGATGAAGGAAAGCTTTTTCGGATTTGTCACTAAAAGAGATCATGATTACGGTTTGGACTGCTTGTGTGATAAACCAAGAGTGAGTAAAGTGTGTTTTCCTTCATCCATTTTGCTAATGTGGTCACGGTTTGAAATGCGTGTTTGATAAACCAAGAGTGAGTAAAGAGTGCTTTCCTCTATCCCTTCTGCTAATGTGCTGGTAAGATGTTGGGATGAAAGGGAAAAATTCAAGAGGAAACATAACATTTCCCGGTTCTGCTTCGAAATTTTCTTTTATGCTTTTGAATGTAACGGAACATGGTAAGTAATAATTACCCTTCACCTTAAATGATCGTTGAAAGAGCAAGGAGCGCGAGAAGAGTACTTGCTGCTTGAAAAAATAGAAATTTTTTTTTGTATCGAAACACGAGTAAGTGTAAAGCAATTTTGATATATCTTCGAATCCCTTATAATGATTAGTGAGAATAATTGAAACCTTCTTGGCCGCAGAATATAATGAAGGACAATTATATCCAGACGGCGTACGGCTATTTGAAGCCCTGAAATATGCTCTTGTTCACCAACTTGTTCAAAAACCGTAAAGCATGCATTTTAGCACAATGTCCGCATTCTTTATGAAATTACTTCCTATTCCATCGACTCGTCATTCATATATAAAATTACTTAGCAGGCAATTTGATAAACGCGATTTAATCACTTTTTTATGTAGCGCACAAGATATTCTGCTTTTCATTTACACATTTAATTGTCTTGATTGAAATTTATAGATGAGAATGAAACTCTCTCCGCAAAGAAGAGCTGGAGAATTCATTTTTAATTTTATTCTAATGCAAAATCGTGCATGAATGAAATCCGTTTTTTGTACGAAATCTGGTCACCTTGTGATATCAAGTGTAAAACTAAACATTTATGATGAATAAGAAATGGAAAGAAAACTAAGAAAAAAAAAAGGAATAAGAAAAAAATTATAAAGCAAAAAAAAAAAAAAATCAATCATTTTGCCACACGTACGTGTATCTATAGGCGTTTGTTTGTACGCAACAGCGACTGAAGAAATATCGGTATATATTCTAGTAGCCTCTTAGTATACAAAGCAGGCAGGCGTCGTCATTACTCGATAAGTTATAATAAGTGAAGAACTGAACTAAAGAAGTCTTAAGGTATATAAGCTTTGGTCAGATCATCAGTCTTCGTAGAAGTTTTCAATAATTTTATGTTATGGTCTTTTAACTCGCAATTCTATTGTAAGAAGCAGTGGTCTACTTAACTTTCGATAATGTGACGGCATATAAGAGTTACTAACATTGGGTTCAGTGTAGTTGCTGACTTGTTGTTACATTAATAATAACCTCTCTATCTCGCTCTGTACGCTCTATAATAATGATATCTGCACTCAATAAGTAGGATACAGTTAAGCCACCCATGTTGACTGGAGGTGTTATAATGAAGAAACAGTTGAGATTTTTATTTTATGTTTTTTCAGAGGCTTTTGGCATCGCATGCATTTTGCTTTATTTGTTTTCTTTGATATAATTTTTACAACTTGAAGCTATAATTTGTTATTACTAAGTATTTTTGACTTTTTGTTTATTATTTTTCGTTGTTTTCTCATTTGTTTTGTTCTACAAGATAATATACTACAACAACTTGTTTTGCTAATGGAGAGAAATTACAAGAAGAGAAAAAAACTTAAACTAGACAGAAAAAAAAAAAAAAATAAGAAGAATAAACGAGTAAAAAAATTCTTACCCATGTCTGTTGATATGCCGCCGTATTGTGTTAAATCAGATCTTATCTTACCTGAAATTGAGAGAATTTTTAAATCAATTTTCATGAATATTAAGGTAGATGTACATGTATGTATTTGCGCATGCATATGTTGGTTAAGTGTTAGAGAGAACGAGATATACTTAATATGTGTTTATCGATTATTTTTCTTCAATGTTTATCGATTATTACGAAACATAAGCGAGCATTAATGAGTTTTGTATGTTTGATGTAAAGAAGATCCGAAAACTTATATAAATTTTGCGATACAGCAAACGTAAGTAGATCACGAAGTGTGTGCACTAGCCTTCGGCCAGCTGCCATTGAGGTTAGCTTTGGTATTTTGTTTTTGGATTCAGTCCGGCTCGCAACAAGTTGTAATTTTTTTCCACTTGAACTTGATCCCCACTTAATGCTTTAATTTAGTTCGGTAAATAATCGCGTGATGATGTATTCATAGTTTATCGACACTGATTAGCTATGCTCACTCGTCTATATAAACATGGCTTCGAATAGTTATCTAAATGTTCATCAATTTATCTATAAATCCGATCTTCATGTGTTAACTTTCCCTTGGGAGTGGGTTTGCTGCGCCTGGCAACTCCTTCATATACCGTTGATTTCTTTCCCTGATCTTGCTCTTTTTAAACGAATTTGAGCTTTCCAGATAGTCTGTCTGGCTGTCCGTTTATTCCATACTTCGTTTAATTGTTATCGATATGTTTGCACATCAGTTTCTCCCCTTGCGTGTCCGCATCGTATTGGAGGTATCAAAACGGAAAAATTTTACATACAAAACGAAATTACTTCACGCTAATGCCTCTAGAAGAGCATTTAGCATCTAGAAAACTGACATCACTGCAAAGCAAAAGTTACCTTAGTCTTAGGGGTATTAGCGTTGCTTTTTCGATACTAGGAAGACTTGCAGATAATGATGGGGGGGACCTTTTAAATCCGATTTGCTTGCAATATTGGGAGGTATGTGAAAGCAAAATTACAGCCTATGCGTGGAACAGACTTAATCATGTTCCCAGTCTCTGAAGCCAGATGGGACCTTTATTTGCATGAAACCTTTACACAAAAATTTTTACCAAGCATCACGACAATGTAAGTTAACTATTGAAGGCGCTATAAGCGCGGTGATGGACGAATATCCTTTGACAAATTAATTTATCTGTCTCTCTTTGATGCTTGCTGGTTTTGAAATATGTCTTACGACTGGCGATGCTATATCTGGATGACTAACAATAGATTGACACGGATGAAGTTTTCGAAAACTTTATATTCTCTGTCTGCCATACACTCGTTTTCGCTTGGCTTATTCATTGAGAGCGGCAGCCAGAGAGAGAGAAAGGAATAATTAGTAATGGAGGTAGGGATGGAGATAGAGATAGAATTAAGGAGAGAGACAGATTATACATATATAGAGACAGAGATGGAGATAGGGATAATGGCACAGATAGCCATTGAGATCGAGATAGAAAGAGAGGTGCAAGTAAAAGTAGAAGTTGACAGAGACATATGCGGAGCGAAGATCAAATGTAATCCAATTTAAAATGAAAAAACCAAACTATTAACAACATATCATATGTCATCAGTCCCCTAACGGAATAGATCATTGGAAAGGTTTATCCAAAGAACACCACTGCTTGGAAGTGAGAGGTCTTGTGTAATTTGATTTGAAAAATTAATTCTGAAAATTCCTACAATAAGTAAATCGCCAGCCAACTATATATTTAGTAGGGAGTAAAGCGCTTAAGATGAATGTCAACAAGCTTTCCTTTTCGTACTATCAACAATGTAATGTAAGCGTCATGAGCGTTCAACATGTTGAAAATGTAAACATTAAAATTTTCCCGACTGCAGAGAGAAAATGAAAAATCTGCTTAAAACATTAGTTGAAGATGAAGCTGAAAGGTAGAAAAAGCTTACTTATGCATCGGTGTGCGTAATATATAAGAAGTGAAAAAATACAATATAAAAATATGATTTAATGGCAGCGATAAAACACGTGTGTATGGCGCCTGAATAAACGCAGTTTGCGCAATTTTCATAAAAAACTGTGTGAAGAGATAAAATATTTTATGGAGAGAAGAAGATGAAAGTAAACAAAAATTTTATAATTTAACACAAACACAAAAAGCCGGAACAAAAAAAGAAGCAATAATAAAAATTGAAGAAGAAAATTCTATTCCATACAATGTTAGAGTGTCTGTTAAAGTTGTCTATAAGCAGACTAACGCAGACGCTACCTGATGGGAAGGTTGCCATTCCTTATTAGGTCCATTGGATGTCGTTAATGCTAAATAAGTGTGAAATGAAGGTATGAAGGAATGACTAGGCTCATTACTTTTTAGACAACTTATTACTATTATTGTAGCGTCAAATTCTCACGGAATTCATAAATATAGTTTGATATCACAACGTCGTCATCATCGTCATTATTTTACAGTAAGATGCTGTTGCATGAACAACGCTTTGATAAAAAGAGATTAAAACACTTTGTTTTAGTTTATTTTAGCGAACCATTTTGAAAATTTACCGCAAAATATTGTCATAAATATCATAAGATTGTGTTTACTTTGGTTAATCTGTAACCGCACCGAGATGAATAAATTGCTATAGCAGCAGGTTGAAATATAGAATATACAACGTGTCAAAGCGCATCCATTAATAACGAAAGGATTCCATAAATTCACCAAAGAATAAGGTCTTCGATAGAGTTATATGTGATATATCTTCCTTGTTTGCTTAGGTTCTTTTAGTTTAGTTTAGTTTATGCACAAGAGAAACTTGGTACAAAAACATTTTCAAAACTAATACGTAAATGATACGAAAATGATTTACGAGCATATGTGTTGAGCTTCAGCTGTTTATCTCTAATTAGCGGGAATACCAATACGGTCTTCTTTTTCTTCTGCTTCTGGATTTCCGCTAATCAACAACAGATGGTTCGTTGTATTGAGTATTTTTATTATCAATATTGAAGACAACTTCAAGGACTAATGTCTTAAAGCGATAGCATCTAAGGCTACCGGCTTTAAGTACTGACTGGAAAAGGTAGTATGATCTCCGATCATTGCTTCAAAACACCAGTTAGCCTAAAAAATTCAAGGTGTAAGAAGTTGCGGGCGTCCGCTGAAGCAGCCTTTCACAGTTCCTTTGGGAACGTAGTCAGCTCGTGACCTTTCATCTGAAATTGTTGGCGAAGTAAAATAATTTTCAAATTAAATTAATATTCATCGTAACTTAGCCGTAAGCTCATTGTGCTTTGTAAGATTTTGCAAGATATTAGCTACTATCTGTATCTCTAAGAGGAAGTCTTCGAGTGGCAAAGATGTGGTTTGTTTTGAATTTTTTGCAAGTCTCCACAAGATTTACATCTCGTGTGTTATATATGCGTCTGAGCATAAAATTAAGCATTTATGAATTCTCTTTATTGCAACACGTGTACAGAAGATCTTTTGAGCGACTAGCGAGGATGCGCCAGATAGAAGGCAAATATATTGCGACTAAATACGTAAATATTGACGACATTGGGCGAATTTCAAAATGTTAAGAGTATTACAGGGTGTCTCAAAATGAAATCGAAAATTTAATTGCATTTGATGCGGATTGCAAACTGTTTGACAGGGATCTTGATGCAATGCATATATGAAGCGGTTATCGAAATTGTATGACTTGACATCTATACCTTGTTTTAAAGATACGACTGTATTTAGGGGCGATTACTTTAAAGATAGATATTAATGAATATATAAATGTTTTTCAAAAAAAGTCATACGTTTCTTTTTAACACAATTCATGCGTTAGTAAAGTACATGAAGCTGTAGACTTCAAAAAGGCCACTCGTACTTTACTTCTAACAGTTACGTTACGTTTGCACCATCTTGTGTAAAAGCCAAACAAAGCATAATTAAAACAATACTCTTAACACATGTTTTATATCATAAAAAAAAAGATCAACTGAAACTTGGAAAAAAGTGATTAGTTTGGCACACCCTTTACCAACGTATGTGTCCCTAAGTTAGAATTAAAATGCAAAAAAAATTCATTGGGCTTTTCTTTCAACAGAAACATGTTGAGAAGAAAATTTCTTGATTTCATAAAAAATTTTTCATTAGAAAGAACATCAGGAGCGTTGTTTTTTTGCCGTGAAGAGTTTTGCTTTAGAAAATTATCAGCAACTTATCATTTTGATAGACATTTTGTTTTTAAGGGTTATTAGTTGCTTGCTGTTGTCTTATCGCTTATAAAAGCAGAAAGAAAAAAAGAAATGAAAAATTAAAAAATCCAAGAAGTGAAGAACGCCAATATCTTTCAAAAGTTTCGCTCTCATTTAAACGATATCCGTATGTAGGGTAAGTGTTTTGGCCTACCAATACACATATATGCGTACATTGAAATATGCACACACACAAACATACACACATTATCATCTAGAGCTCAACATTAAGCATATGTAGGCAGCCAGCCGAAAGCAACGTAATCAACAATGTGTTGTTGTTTATTATAAAACAACAAATCATTATTGCCACTTGTGAGCGCCTTAACACCGAGTCTTAGTTGGTTTCTGTTTCATCTTATATTCTCTATATTGTCGGTGTTATACCTATCAATACGTTAAGTATGATAAATTTATTCTTCGTCTTGTAACAAGCAAACATGAATGCATACATAATTAATCAAGATTCTACGTAGAAAGTATTGAGCCAAAACAAATATTACAAGCTAAATGAAATCGACGAAAGAAGTGAACTTATCCACAACATTTTTCCTTTTATTTTTTTTGGCCATTAAACTCTGGTCACTTAGCATATAGAGATTTTGGAACGGAATTTTACTTAAAATCTTCTAATGCCATTGCAAGTATCAAAAGAGTCGTGGATTTGGAATTTCTTCACTTAAGGGTATGAAATGTTCGCTATTCGACATATCATGTTTGTCAAGAGAAATGAAACAAGAAAACTAACAAAACTCACATATCTCTCTCGTATGAGATTTGTGTGACTGCTACGTATCTAAATAAAAGTAAAATATGAATATTGATCTTGATCTTAATAATGATTTATTTATTATTAATAATTCATTATGCATTATGCATAGGTATATATATGGGACAAGAGCAAGACATTTGCTAAAAGATTGCCGTTGAAAATTTATTATATATATATGTGTGGTAGAGACAATTTTAGAAAAGTGTTTTCGTTACTCCTTAAGATAGTATCATTAAGTCACAATGCTCTGGGTAGTAAAATACGTTCATCTTTCGTTAAACTTTTTATTCAATTTAAGGTTTTTCCTTTTCTTTTTATGAATTTTTCATGTATATATGTATATATAAAATGACGAGATGAAGACAGTGTTTAAATTTACAACAAAAATCTTCACAGTAACGTACGGGCATACTTTGCAAGATTATCCCTATTATTTATGCGCAATTATGTCTCCCGAGTGAAAGTGAAAGTATAATACCTACCGACGGACAATGGTGTCTAGTGGAAGGCTAGGGAAGTTTTACTATAAACTACTAGATAGGACACGCGACTACTAAGTTGACATATGCGGTTCAGTTTTCAAAGCGTTAGACTATCGGCGTTTGGCCGTAGTGATAATGCTCGATCGGTCAAGTTACAACACTGGCCATGAATGATCGCAAGACTAATCTTATGACGACTCATTCCTCCCTCTACAACTGTTCCTACTACCTGATCGTTGTCGTGCTTATACATATATGCAGATGGTATCTTCTTGGTCGTATTAAAAAAAAAAACAACGGAGAAATTCTATCTTTGGACAGACAATGTCTTTTTAAAATCTCCCATTGCGTATTTTCATAAACCAATAGTCAAGTGGACTTAATTCACTCCCTCACTTCTCACGGCAAAGGATCGCGACTAGTTCAACGGTTTCGGGATCAATTCTCAAAAGCGGCGAGTTTTCAATACCGGCAAACAGTTGACTAAGTTATCCGGCAGCCTTAAAAACCATGCAGATAATAAATGAATAAATTTTAGCTTTCTATATTTCCCCTAGCAATGGTCTTAAACTCTTGGAATAACTCAGTTATCTGCTCAAAACCACATTTGCTCTGTACTTGATCTCATTGATCGCTTGCTTTCGTTATTTATGCTGGTTAACAATAAACATATTTCCCAGCTCTACTGATTGATATTTACATTCGTCGTTTAGATCTTAATTTCTAGGGAACAATTTAGATGAGGTGCAACGAGCGCAAAACTTTACCGAACTACTAGAAGAGGAGCTTGTAACACCTAGTAGGTAACAAAAGCTTCAATTCCAGGTTCTTTGTCCTCTTGCCTTCTTTCAAAGCATTTGTTATTTAACCCTTTCTACATGTAATTTAATTAATTTATAAAGAAGATATAAAAGCTGGCTGCAATAAAAAACAATTGAAATATTCGAGATACAACACATTTAGTATTTGAAAGAAAAAAAAAAAGCATTTGATAGTTTGAAGTCAGAAGTACGATGTCAACACAAAGCACAAAAAGTGTTCGGTTTTTGTTGAGAAAATTTTTCTTTTTCCTTCATACGGAAGCTTGACAGGTCTCAATATGGGACGGAATCCATGTAACTTTGTTGTTCCTGTAAAGAATATCGACATACGAATGCGGCTCTTACTTGACTGTCTTTTATCCATCTCTGACAAAAAACATTGAATGTCGTAAAGGAATAGTTATTTTCCTTAGCGTAATTTTAAATTTCAAAAATTATTTTGAATTCTTTCACTTCCTAGTATAGCAAGTATCTTTTAAGGAATCCATGCACCATTAGCAGTGTTTGTGTCCCTCGTAGCAGCTTTACGTAGAGCAGTTGATAAAATTAATTTTTATTTTATGTGCCTTTAATCACATCCATCAAATCTTTAAAAGTATGATTTGCATTTTCGTTGCTCTACTTGTTACCTAAACCCCAACAAGCTATGATAACAACTAGCTCATCGTTTTATTTTTCGTTACTTCCCCCATAGTCTTGTTACTTAAGACAAACTTTGCTTAATTTGCACTGTTATTGTTCGCAATTACTGTTGCTGGGGCTTACACTCACGTTGTTCATTACTAGCATTTCTGTTAGTTTGTCGTCCAGCACCGACCGACCCCTTAAACTTGCTCTTGCACAAAGTCATTAAGGAAACATTAAATTGACACTAATGTTCCTAATTGAGTAAAAGGACTTTAATATGATTACCATTCGGTAGTTGTTCTCCTTTCTTTCGCTCAATTCAAAGTTTCACTTATTTTGTGGAAAATATTTCAGACTCAAGTAAATGAATTTGCACATGCAAGAGTCATCACTAATGAGCCATAGCATCGAGAGTGTTGCCATTGCTAAACCCCTTTCATATGGAATTCCTTTTAAAATATAAATTTTTCTTTAATAGAAAAAATTGAAAATACAACTGAATAAATCTCATCCGCCACGAACGGATTATTTTGATCTCTCACATATTATAGAAAAATATTGCACGTTCATCTTGTGTAAGTGTGTGTGAGATAGAGCCTGAATATTGGCTCCATAGTACGGTAGCTTAAAGGGGAGCTGGCCAATGCCATCTTTGTTCCCATTTGCCAGCTTCTCTGCATAGATGTTTTTGAGGTTTCCTTTAAATCTTTCATAAATATTCCACCCTTCTGCACCTTACCTTCCCTGTACAATAATTTGTTCGAGATTTTCTTGCAAATATTTCTAATTGACCTTACAAAATCGATCTGTTGGCCGTCTCTGTTCTAAAAATCATCAATGAGAGCAAATTTAAACTTAATTCGTGCCTTAACCGTATTATTCATAATTTAGTCTTTACTTTTAGTTTTAGTTTGCGTAAGGTAAGAATGAAAACCATCGCTTACCACGGCTATTACTAAGAGGTTTTACGGCACAACAGGTTTCTTGTCTTGCGTTTACCTTTTGCCCAGAACTGGCACCGAAAATTATTTATTTCAAATAAAAATTTTAAAAATATTCTACCTGATGAAAACCTAGACAATGACATTAGTGACGCAACGCTAATATGTATACCATGTCGATGACATGAAGACGTAGAATGAAATTTTACAAGAAAGAAAAAAATTCAAAGATTTTCTTATGAAAATTATGAATATTTCGGTTCGTGCAAAAATATGAGAAAAATAATTTTCAAGGTCATCTATTGAATAAAAAAAAAGACAAGAAAAACGAAATATAATTATAACACGTTTCTATGTCTTATTTCTTGTCTTTTTTTCTTTTTCGTTTTTTTGTATAGATTTTTTTTTTTTTTTCGTTTTTTTTTTGGTATATCGTAAATACATACTTGTGTTTACACATGTATACGTGTTAAAAAGAAAAACAAAAAAAAAAAAGATTTCTTCAAGGGCAATAAATCTCTAACATAACTTGAAACATATGCAAAAAAAAAAGAAAAAAAAGCAAAATTTTGGAAAATTTATGTCGAAACTTAACGATAATGACTTAAAAGCCTTCAGGACATGATTTAAGGCCACCAAGAACAAATTTAACAAATATAGGCAAGCGGCTGCATACGGTCGCATACCAGCCGCAAACAAACAAAAAAAAAAAAAATAAAGAGAGAAACAAATTAACAACAAATATACACTCGAATAAAGTTACATATATGCATGTATATGTATACATATGTCCTTATCTCGTATTTGGTTTTGTTTAGAAAACTGACAAAAATGAACATAATGCTAAAGATACGCGTATTTACATGCGTGCACATCGGGAGAGTGCGCGTTTTAAACTTGATCATTGAAAGTTTTTTTTTCCCCGATTAAGTCACAGTTGTTCGCTTATATGTGTAGTTTTATTGCTGAGAAGTATTCCCCTTAAATCGCACTGACAAAGCATAAGAATATCATCGCGCATGCATGATTACATATACATATGCATTTCATGTTAATGAATTTATGAATATGTATATATATATATATATATATATATATATATTATTATAAATACATTTCTATAAAATTAAGGGTATCGCATACATACACTTTGGAATTTCATTTAGTTCGATCATTATATAAAGACCTTGTAAGCCGCAATAAAGGGAAGCATAAAACTTGAAAAGAACGAGCAAGTGAAGAAGATTGAGAACGGCATCGCGCCGTTCGGCTGATAAGAATCGAACGAAGAAAAAAAAGAAGAAAAACCAAAAATCAAAATATCGCTGATGCCAATAAATTCTAAAATTCTCACATCAATAAAAAACTGGGCAACGAAAAGAAGCAACCTCGGGTTTTCCTTTCAATACCTGCCAAGAGTATCATCGAGTTTTACGTCTTTTGATAAATTGAGTGAATAAGTTGGGTGGGAAGTACCTACAAGTTTAAAGTACACTTTATTTAATATCCTTAATTGCTTCAATAGCCATTCTTCTCTTTCTCTTACTAAATATTTGCCCTTTTTTCTGTTTCTGCAGCCCAGCCAGCTTATGGTGGTTTCTTATTTCTTTGCAAACTTTTGTTGTGAAATATTTTCGATAAAATTTCTTCCATTCCATTGTTTCCGCGCGCAGTTGCAGTATTACTTTCAAAGCTTGATTACGTCTTCAAGCGTATGCTTGACGCGCCTTTTTGTTTTCTTATACCTACCACCGAAGGATACACTTGCTCTTTTGCTCTTTTTGTTATAATATTTATAACAGCGAAAAGGAAGTGATTAGCGGAAAATTCTGAATCGATTAAGCCATGTCTGTGGTGTATGCTTTTGGCATTCTCCCGGCCGTAAAATTTGGTAAATACAATGAAAGACTCTGCCCGCAGGTTAGTATTGACAGTGGGCGCATACCCGCAATAAAGCATAAACTGAACGCAACTTCGTTTCTCGTTTTCGCTCATTACATAGAAAGCGGAAATTTTCTACATTTACTTTATGGTGCAAAAATGGAAAAAACCGATCATGCCCGCACAAATTTATAAGTGACTATATTTTCTTCTTTTCACCGAACGCAAAAAGGACAGAATATTTAAAGTTGTTTTCTTGCTTCTCCAAATGAATATAAATTATCTGTGCCTAAAAATTCATCAATAAATGCTTGATGAATATAGTGCATACCACAACAACAGTAATCTGATTGATTGATCTCTTCTTAACAAATGTGGTATCGTTGTGGGTATCAACCAAACGGACTTGAAGAGTAGAATGCGACAAGCTAAGTGTGTTAGTTCCAAAGAGTTGCGCGGGCGCTAAAAATTTTAATGGCGAAGGGTATACGAAATTCGGTCTCGGCCGCTTATAACTTTCTTATTTGTTTCATTATTTTTATATAAAAAGTGTGATTATAATTCAAATTAATTTTTAAAATTAATTAAAAAATTCGTATCTTTTCCTAAAGCATTTTGAAAAACACATTTTTTTTTTCTATAAGCGCGACTGGAAAGCCTTCGTATAATATAAGTTTTTAGATAAACTCTGATTGAAATACGCATGTTTGACTCGCTATTCGGGTCTCTGCTCAGGTTTCTCAGTAGTAATTTTTTTTTATATACTTGTGGTTAACTATGCGCAGATAGATTCGAGTTATATCTAGCTTTTCTAAGACACATCGAATCAGAATCATGCTTGTATGCCTGACCAATGTCTGCTTGCGTACTTTGGCGTCCAAACTATTTTTTTTTTTTTATATATTTTTAATACATTTTCACAAAATTGGGCGCAGTGATGTCTCTTGGCTGAAGGGTAAAACCTACCGTAAATGGATTTCGCCGTATTGCTCCCCCCATAAAAAAGCTCCTTTTTGAAAATTTCGTTATATGAAAAATTTTCAAAATTTTTGGACAAAATCCGCTAAGTAATAACATTTCGTCCATTACTAATGTGTTATGATGGCAAAAATTTTCAATGGAGAGGCCAAGTTTTTTTTTTGGATTATATGACCAATCACTCAGGGGATGTCCTCTACTCATGTGATTACGGCGGCAGACGGAAAGACTTGAGGAAAGAGAAACTTCGAGATCGACATTTATAAATTATTGAAAACAACCTCTCCGACCTTTTTACAAAATAGAATCAATATTATATTAACACTATGGACACTAAGGCCTTCTGTTACAAGGAAAGATGTTACGCAGAACAGATGATGATGGCTGCATCGCTTAAAAGAACAGATTCGAAGAAGAAGACATGACTTATTGGTCACAATAACTACCGGGGCGTAGATTTCGTCTCCAAACAAATATCGACATTAGCCTCAGAAAGTGCTAATCCGTAAAAGAAGATCCGGCACTTTAGGCAAATATAAAAAAGTCATGTCATTTCATTCATTTATTTACGAGTTACCGTTCTTTAGTGAAAAATGTGTTAAGAGTTTTTTTTTTCTTTTTTTTTTTTGGAAAACATTGCCAGCATTGACTTGAAAAGACTTCGGACAAACAGTTAAAACAGTCCAGTTGCAAGCTAATGTAATCCATCTATGAAATGTGAGCGGAGTGTCTGACTGCTTTCATGGCGCTTGTAGGAGAAAAAGCTGCTGAAAAAACGCAAATTTTGGAAGAAAAAAGTTCTGCTTCTTAACTGCTCCCGAGAATTATTAATCGATATTATTAAGAGTGCTAAAGTTGACAGCTAGTATTCTACCATCTTAGGTAACTAAAAATCTCTGTATTTGTTCTGACCTTTCAATGTTTTAACGCGTTAATCAATATCGCTTTGAGAATAAATATATGAGGCGGGTTCGCAAAAAGAAGTGACTTTTCAAATTTCGTGAACTCCGAACATTCGACCTTCAAATTTTTTTTTTGCTATGTTGGTACACTTGGCTCCAGAATATGTGCACATTATCAGCTACTTTGCATTTTTAGTTTGTTTTTGATAGTCATAAAGTGAAAGTACTTCGAGGATAGGGAAAAGCCCTAGCACAAGTGAATCATACCTAAGGGCAATCACTTTGAAGGGGACAACATGAATAAATTAAAATATTTTCTGAGCACACCTCGTATATCTATGGGAGTATGTATCGAAGAGGATATTGAAACTGTCCAGTTTCCTTAGGTTGCTGTGTGCTTTCACTATCTAAGGACTAAAGGGCTGAACATAATTAACGACACTTTTGAAATTAAATCCCTTCAAAGCGTATGAAGCTAAATGAGTTTCGGCGAAAACTCACTGGGTCCTCTGCGGTGCATTTTTAAAGGTTGTCAGTGGAATGAACGATTTTATTTTCTTTCAATTTCCTCTTGGGTTCTTCCATCTCTTAAGGTGATTGCATTTTAATGCCCAAGATAGTTCTCAATTGTGCCGCTTATATAAAATTGTAAACTAACATGTATCCAATGTGGGGGGTAATCGTTTTCATTAATTATTTTCTAAAAGAGATTGCTTTTGTTTTGGTAAAGTTATGCAAATGGAAGGAACTTGCATAATTTAACCAGAAATAATAAGAATAAAATTGCACTAAAGCCCCTTATAACACAGTAGATACGTTCCATGCCTTATGAGTACGCGTTCTAAGAATGCGTATTATACGAGTCACTTGGGTCAAGCGTTTAGGTGAGACCAAAGGAATTAACTTGCTTGTTATATTGAAAATATCAGGATTAAGATCCTTAGTCGCCGAAGAATTGACGCTTTTTTTTTCAAAAGCTGTGTAGAAAGACTTATGAAAGCGTATTTTCCATCTTTTCTTTTATGGACTTAATCCTTGCATACATTGAAGCAAAAGCGCGATAAAAACTCAATATTTGCTTCACTCTTTTACCGCATTACATAATCACAATTTTACCGCTTTAACACTTTTCTGTCGTAAATGAACCCGTGTTATAGGAGGGTGCAGTGTATATGCCGAATAACAAATTTAGTATACCTTCCGATGAAAAGAGGTAACGAATTTCAATTTAAAGTAAATTCATCATATGTCCTCAGTTTTATTCCAGTAGTATTTGGTTTAAACATTATTCATATTGAAGTGGTGAATAATGATAATAAGGGTTGACTTAACTGCTGAATTTACGATCATTGATATGCAATAAGATAAGGAATCTCCCTTAAAAAAAATCCATTAAGAAACTGCGGAAGAAAGGAAACGCCATCTAGCGTTATACCAGCCAATTATCTATTATGACATATAAAATATGAGATAACAGGTAGAATATTGATTCATATCAGTCATAAGACTTACGACACTAAAGGCGACAGATCAGGTAGGCTTTACCCAAAGACAAAAAAAAAAAAAAAAGAAACCAATTGGAAAACCGAATAATGTCACTCTATGCAACTAAGGAAAAAAGAAAAAAAATAAAATATAAAAAAAAATTTAAATGTATTTATTGCCTTATTAAGGTTGGGTCACATAGCGCGAATATACGAGTTTATGAGTTTATGAGTTCATGTGCACACGCGCGCACGTACTTTCTTGAAATTTCTATACTATTGATTACCTTTCAGTTCAGCGATTCTGAGTACGGGATCTCTTTGCGTCATTGTTTATCGTTGGCCGAGATTTTTGTGATAAAAGCTAACGAAAATAACAACAAAAAACAACAAAAATCTGTTTTACAATGTTTTATTTATGGCTAAAAAACTTGTTTTATTGCCCATCACTATATAATTATAATTCTGATTATTTTTCTTTCCACACAACTAGGCGGCGGCGACTGATGGAGGCTGGATGGAAGCAAGTAGAATGATTGAAAATTCTTATACACTGCTTATCATCATCAATGCGAAGATGGCAAATTTTTCTTTCGCATTACACAGCCATCATCGTCATCAGTATCATCATCATCACCATCATCATCATCACTATTATCATTGTTTTAACGTGTGTTAACCAAAAAGCAGGGTAAGTGTTTTCTTAAAGGTTTCTCTTCTACGCACATATATATATATATATATAAATATGTATATAATGATTTTTATGACATTTGAAATGATGTCCTAAAGAATCGCTAGAACTAGAGTATGCAGAGTGAGCTTAACAGTAACAGTTGTTCCTTTTGCTAATAAGCAGCAATAAAATTATATAACTTTTCGTTTTCCTTTTTCTGTTTCCTTGTTTTTGTTATTCATATGCAAACATTATTTTCCATTTCGTTTGTTATCAATATCAGTTACTCTACTAATGCTTATATGCATACGCATATGAAAAAGGTTTAAAGACCTCGCTTGCATTCTTTTGGCCTTTGGCTAAATATTTTTGTGCACCGTTTACGTATAAAGTAATATTTTTTTTTGCTTTTTTTGTATGCGAAAAAAAAGACAGAGTGATCGGTTTGTGGTAGTGGTTGTGGTGTATGTGTACGAGCGTTAAGAAAGAAAATTATGAGTAGCTTTTTAATAAGCCGTAACGCATCCCCAGCATGTCAAGCGTCGGACATATTTTACGTGGGTGGTCAACAGACGTGCTTTATAAATTGAGTAGTGAACCTACATAAATTTTTGCTGCGCAAGCAACAACAATGTGTGAATTGCCGATGACAGCGACATGTTTTCTGTAATTTATTTTGAGAACAAAAATACCGTTTCATTTACTGGAACAATAACAATAACAATAACTGAAGATTACTTTTCTTTTTTTTCGTATAACAAATTCAATTTATTTTCTTTAGAAAAGTTCAAAATATTCCATTGAAGTGCGTCAAACATTTCAAAAATAGTGAAAACATATCGGCTACACTGAAATTATCAACTCGAGCGATGACCTTACGGTCAGAACTCACTATACGTAAATTATACATTTATAGAATTTGATAATTTAAGAATACTTTTTCTGTTTTTTTTTCTTTTCTTTTTTTTTTTGTTTGGTCGGAGTTGCTGCTCATACATATACTTGATACACACGATATTATAGTTATAGAGTAAATTATTTACAAGTCATAGCGCTTATCTGAAAATTCAACGGACTTTCTTTTCACTCGGTACGCGCAAGAATGCGGATTAACTTTGGTAATTCGTTAGTAGCGTAAAGAACCGATTATTGTGTCATATATCTTGAAGGTGTGTCCGTCCGACCGCAGTGCCTTTAACAAACTTATTGAAAAATTGAGAGCAGGAAATCCAAGGTTTAGAGTATATTTCCTAAACTTTTCAAATCAAATTTTAAAATCGAAGTGACGCCACGCTCTCCACATTTGTTTCATAAAAAAGCAAAATAATTTAAAAAAATTAAGCTTTGAAAATATAGGTAAAGTTCAGTTTAAAATCTAAAACAAATATATGTGAGAATATTTTAGGAAACAATCGCAAACATAGCACATAGGTGGGCAACAAATAACTAAAAAAATTTGGGCTCAACTTTTATATAATTAATCAACGGTATCCAACCAGTGTTTAGGTATCTTGTTTGTCTATTGTATTTTTATGTAAACACTCTTCTACTCTTTTGGAATCCTCTTCGCAGACGGCTAAGATCATTTCAATTTATTTTTATTTCTTAATATAATCAATCACTCAGGGTATATCCTCTATTCGTGCAACAAGGGGTAATGATAAGAAAGAAGTTAGAAGAGAGGAAGAAATGGGAAAGTGGTCGCCACAACTGGTGGTAAGCGGTATGCCTTTAGCCACTGAGAACTCTTTCAGTCAGGATAAACTCTACCGCGCTGAGACTTGGATCCACAAACACTAACTAGCTGGTAGCCGCGATTCTGCTACTCATTGTAGATTTATAATCTCAAGGAACGTCTCAAGCCCCGACTTTCAATCTTGTAATAGTTATCGCGGTTGGTGGGAACTTAGTTAGTGGCCAGCAGGTTATGAAGTGAGTTCAAGAAAAAGAAGTCACTACCTCTCTGAAATTCTCCGGTGGATTTCTCACATACACGCCATAAAATTTGATCGTCTCAAGTTTCAGTTTGCAGAAATTCCGCACAACATCTAAATAATTGACATTGAACTTATTTTTCTCAGTTGAAAATCGCATGTTTGGCTCATATTACCCTACTGCGGAACTTTGATGTCACTTAAATACATATAAAGTAAAAAAGTGACTTTTGTGTTTTCAAATACTTTTCTCTTAAAAAAAATACTTTTCTCTTAAGAAAAGTTTAACTGGTTAAGACGACAGTAATTTCGTTAATAAACTGCAGATAGGAAACTGATCTCTGCATAGGACATGCCCTGGTTTTGGACTTTTATGACAATATGTAAGTCGCTAGTGAACTTCTAACACCATATTAAATAAGTCGGCTTAAGTCAAGTCTCAAGTGCGATAGAGTTCGCTTTGGTCGCAGCTTTAGTGAGTACTCAGCTGGTAAACGCATAGATAGCACTTAATGAATGAGAGCACACCCGTTAGCCTGTGGCCGCCATCTCCTCATCTTTTTCCTTTGGCTAACTTCTTTTTGAACGTCACCGTGTTACGCGACACCCGAAGTGATTGGATCATATGCATTGAAAAAAAAAAAAAATTTCAAGTTACAACAAATTTCCTCTGAGTCATCTTACCATACTTTTTATCAAATTCTTGTTGTTTGACAAGATGTTTTCAATTACATTTGCACTCTTGTGTTATGCCAAAACAATTTTGTCGTGATCCTTGACCGTCGTCAAGGTTTGTGTAAAAAGAAGAACTTTGTCACTTCGACGAAAACTAATAACAATCTTCGACTTTCTCCTCTGAATCATGTTGTAAACTATATGTCATCCTTAGTTACCAGGTGATGGCTGCAATTTCAATTTGCGACATATCAAGAAATGAGAGGGGATCTTGCCATGCCGCTACACAACTAGCATGGAAGTACGAAATGAAGATTCATTTAAGCGATACAAGCGTTTCGGGTTTGAACCGACCAACTAATCTGCTTGCATTGTCATTAAAACTCGATTGAATTATTTTTAAGAAAAACTTATCGAAGAATAGTGGAAACCGAATTTAAGATGTAGGCATCGAGAGTAGCGAAATATCGTTATTCTAAAACATACATAATTTTCAGGGTTCTTGCGTTGCAAGCACACATTCGAAGGATATATTTTGGCCGTAGAAGAAAAGGTAATCTACACGTATATTTACTCGGTCAAGCGAGACTTTAACTAAAGGTTTAATTTTATATGCAAGAAAAAGAAAAAAGCCAGAAATTCATTAATGTTATGCGCATGTTAACGCTTTAATAATAAACCCATGTATTGTGGCATAAATATTAGAAACTTAAGGAACTGCAAAGGGTTTTGTATCTAAGCATCCTTTTTGTCTTCTACGTACTGCATAACTGTAGTCAACCTCGTGCTGGTTGAATTAAGCGACAATTGTTTAAGTTGCTGCCGTTCTAATAATTATATAATAGTGTTTTGTGAAAGAGTTAACAGTAGCACAGCACAGCAAAAGTAATCAGTTCATGCCGTGGTGGTGGTGGTGGTGGTGGTGGCTACCTTTTATGAGTGAAGACCTTAAAGACAAAAATAAGAACAAAGAGAGAAAAAGCAAAGGAAAAAAAAACAAAAAACCAAAGTCAAGCACTAAACTAAAACTTGTACTTAAAACCAGCAGCAAGCAAGTAAAGCAATGCAAGTAGTGTCAGCAAGAAACACAGTTTGCAGTTAAATGGTTTATGAGCTCTGTGATGACGATGGTGATGGTGATGACGCAAAAACAAAGCAGTGTAAAAGAGAAGTTGGCTTAAAACGAATTTCGAATACCAGAGCTAGTTGAACCTAAGATTAATTAAGAAGTAATAAAATATTAATGGAGTTATTGGAGTTATTGGAGTTATTTTTGCCTAAAACGGACGAAAAGGTTCAGTGTCCCATAATATTTTCTGTACTTTCTTTTTTATGCTTACAGTTATAGAATGTTTGCTTACAGCGATCGGTTTTTTGCCTAATGCCTGCTTACATCCTTAGCAAACTTAGTGTTCTACCGACAATAGAGTAGATTTTGCGTCACTACATTCACTCTTATGCTGTTGTGGTAGAAGGGCATATACAAAAAAAAACCGAAAAAAAAGGATTGTTTTCACTATTTTCACTTAGTTACCGTGTTGTTCACGCGTGTAACTGTGGTGTTCATTACAAAGTGTTGTTGATACTCATATGTAATAGTTTTATTTATTTTTATTTTTTTTTTTTACTATAGTAGTTTTTGTTCTATTTATTCTATATTTTTTGTTCGGTTCTTTTGTTGTCGCTACTCCAGCCACCCAGAGCGACAAATTATGACATAAATCTGTTATGCTTTAGCGCGATTTTCTATTTTTTTTTTTTTTTTTTTTCTTTTGAGTTTTAATTTAATTTCCACTTACTTTTAACTTAAACATCATTCGAGAGAGATAGAAGAGTTTCTTTTTTTTGCCGTTAGCTTACTTCTACTTTCGTAAGAAGGTTTACTCCATTTTCTATCTGAGTGCTTTTTTTTCACATTCAAAATATTGGAAGTTTTTCGACCGACGGCGCTTAGAAATGTTTTGTCTTTTCACCGTTTCGCTTGTAAAACAAAGTTATCTTGAGACCTTACGGATTGCTTACGCTTTCGGCAGGTAAGTAGGAGTAGTTAAGAAAATTCTTCCCAAATTCTAACCGTCTCTCTGTCACATATTTCATAGTTTGAAATTTGAAGCTAAGCCGTGCTCTCGTTAGAAAAAAGGGACTCAGATAGGGTAGAAAATTTCTTATAAACATTTCTCGGTCTTGAAGATATTACTTTTGTAAAATGTCAACGAAGAAGTTTTTAGAATTTTGCATACCTTCTTCTTCTGGATTATATGTGTAAAAATTTGCTGAGCTCTATCAATGTCTTCGCCAAATCTACTCAGAATCGTTTGCTTGAGACAAGTCCCTTTCTGCATTCATAATATATAACTCATACGCTACGATGTGTAGATGAAACTTTTTTCTCTAGAAGAAAGGCCGATGAACGTATATGTCACAGATAGTTGGACCAATTACAAACAAATATATGTTTATACGAGAAGAGTGGTTAATAGTTTACTTTTATTGAAATTATTCATTCAATTGAATCGTCAATTTTTACGTCATACTTCACTATCAAAAGAATATTCGCTATGGGAAGAATCATTCTCATGACCCGTGAAAGTGACCCTTTCGACTCTCTCACCATTAAGAAGTACTCTACGCAGACACATAATATCTTCTTTAAAGCAGACAAGAAGAAAGTCGTTTCCAAAATTTCACAAAAATTCTTTAGACTGACGTCTTCTGTCTTCTTTGAGATGAGAAAATTGTCATTTTCATGCATGAATGAAAACATGCTTGAGTTGTTGAAAAATGTTTCTTCAAAGATATTGGAAAACATTTCTTCCCTAAGAACCTAACTAGTCCAATCGAAGACTCAGATTTTATGCCCACTTGGAAAAATGTTCAATTTGAAGGTAACGAGAATAGTCTTTATTAGGAAAGTTAAGAAACGCATTTACATGCAAAAAAAAGAAGTCGTTCGATTGCCTTTGTAGCAGGGAGATTAATTGTTTTAATTAATTTTATCATCATTTGGGTTGGAGTTCATTTCTATGTTGCTGTTAAGCTTCTTCGAATTCGCCCACGGAAGACGTTTTCTAATTGGAGATGGCAAAGTTTCCCATGATACCCTGTAAGCTGGTGCTCTAAGCTACCTCAGACAATAACTTCAAATGCGGCACAGAATGTTGATTTTCTTGATCCGTTAAAGGCACTGACTGTATTCGACATTTGTTTAGCATGACGCTACCGTCTCGCCATAATATTCTAATAAGGCTTTCTAAGCATTCTCTATTTGGCTACGTAACTGTTAATCTGCTGCAAGTGTTTCTTTTTAAAGTACATAGGTCGCTGTTTAGACTGAATGGCATCCGACCCCTAAAATTGAGCGTCGCTTTAGAAAAAAATAAATAATATAGAGCTCTGCTGGACACAAATATATAATTGAGAAGAGCTACTGCATTCTATCCTATAAAGTGAGAAAATACAACTCAAAGTCCCTTAAGGTTTCTTACTTGCATACTCGTCAGAATTTGGAAGAAGTTTTTTGCATAAATACTTCAATAAATACTCAAATAAATTAATCTTCACTTATTTTCTTGGTAACTAACTCTATTAGGAATTTTTTTTCTGCTTCACACAAAACATCAAAAAGCATAGTTTTGCTAAAAATTGCTTACTATCTAATCTGTCCATCTAACCATCAAGTTGGAGCCCAACTCATTTCCATAATCAAAACTCTTATGTAAATCAAAGTTTTTCGTTATTGATTGCAATTTTTACTCGTTCCTTGTAAAAGCGTGTAAAATCGGATCTTTACTTAGAAAAAGTTAATATTTACCATATTTCGACTCACCTGCGATAGCCATCCAGGGGTAGAATGTATGATTACTGGCCTGATGTAAACTGCTGGCGGCTGCCGTTTGAGCTGCGGCTCCCGATATTGTGCAATTCGCGTTCCATGCTGTGGCCGCACCGCCTGCGGCCGCTCCAACTCCGACATTACCGCTTTGAGCAACACCAGCTCCGGCACCGCCAGCACTGCCACCGCGATGACTCACTGGGCTACCGCCGGAAGTATCTAAATAACCGCCTACCCGCGAATCTGGTGTACAGGCCGAAGGCCTTACGGGCATACCGCCAGCTGTGTTATTTTGACCGCCATTGGCGGCATTATTTGAACCATTCGCCGAACCACCCGAACCTCCGCCGCCGCCACCAGTGCCGCCGCCACCGCCAGCTCCTCCATTTGAGCTCGTGTTCCAAATGTCTTTGTAACCATTAACAGAATCAGCTTTAATATTAAGACAATCTTGCTTATAAGCACCGCCATCTGCGTAGATTTTATTGCAGGCAGCCGTAATGCTAGCGTCATACGGTGAATCTTGAGTGGAGCGTTGTAGGTGGTGATTAGCATACGGCGACATGCCCAGCGATAAGGGAAATCCCCTATAGGCCGCTGCAGCGGCGGTGGCCGACTGATCGTGATGCCCGCCTGAACCCATAGCCATGCCCGTGGCTTGATGCGGATGGCCGTAAAAGCCGGAAGCCGGTTCGAAATACGAATTCATATTAGCTGCGGTAAGAATTTTGGCGGTTTTTCAATTAACTTTTGCAAGAATAAAAAAAACGGCGTAGTGTAGAACGCGGGCACTGTTTATAACAACACGGGACGTTAGGAAATTTCACTTCACATCAATACATGGGATAAATTACTTAATCCATTTATATATATATATATATATAT
>NW_023998517.1:1585253-1617042 GCF_014805625.2 Glossina fuscipes
TGAACATTTGAATGGATGATTGTTAGCTGGATAGTTAACATACAGTGCTTTGGGATCTCTACGCTTGTATAGTATGTGTGTGTGTGTGTGTGTGTGTGTGTGTGTTTGTTTTTGTGTTGTGTTTATGTATGTGTGCGTGTTTGTATGCCTGCGTGTGTTTGTTGTTTTTTAGCAGTGCTGTGCTGTGCTGTGCTGTGCTGTGCTGTGATGTGCTGTGTACTATGCTATGAGAAGAGCTCCCCCGAAAAAAACGAAGTACGGCACAACTAAGCAGAGCGAAGCAAACACAGCAGCAAGTTTAACGAAAACTGGCTTAAAAGTAAAAGCATTAAACGTCGGTCTCGGACGGCAACCGCACTGCAGCCACCACCACCAGCACTACTGCCACTACCACCATCGCCATCGCCATCATCATCGTCATCATCATCATCATAATCACTTACTTTTTTAAAATTCACTTGCCTAAGAAAGAGAGATAGAGAGAGAAAGAGAGAGAAAGAGAGCGAGCGAGCGAGCGAACGAGCGCGAGAGAGCAAAGCATTGAGTTAATGGAGCTCTAATACGGTCCGCAGTGTGGTGTTGCACGAGTGTTGTATTGGGCCAATAACTCAATTTTAGAGTTCACTTTATCATGCAATAAGATTCTTGCTGTTGCTGTTCTGTTTCCTTACCGTTATTGTTGTTGTGGTTGCTTTTGCTTTTGCTTTTTATTGCATTAATTTTTTATTCTTTTCCTTATATGAGTTATACTCAAAGAAACCTCCAAAAATTCAAAAACATTCATAATAATAAATTTTACTTTAGTATATCGCGCTTACACACACACACAGACACACACACACACGTCCACACATCCACACGCATAATTAATTAACTCGTTAACGGCAGGAACATTTAGGAAACGGTAAAATAAATAAACATTAAATCAATTTTTAATACACTTGGGGTAGTGTTTAAGCGACGGTCACGGTAAACTTTGCTATTATGTTTTTCATAAAATATAATAAAACGGGACGGAGATTTATTTTATTGGCCATTCGTTTGACTTGCGACTCGCACGTTAAACATTTGAACTGAAAAATTCACATAAAACGAAAACGTTGCAAAGTTAGTTAGCTGCTGCTGTATTTACGATTGTTGTTCTTATTATTCTTCCAATTGTCGAGAAGTGCCACACCGAACTAGCCAACTAGCCAGCTCAACCATACCACCAGTTGGGTGCATTCAAATGCATTCGCAACACGCATCATACCGTAATACAAATAATCAAAATCAATGAATGCACTCCTCTTTTTTCTTCATGGGCAAGAGAACAGAACACACACGAGTTGAGTTGCATTTTAAGGTCTCAAACATGTTTGAGCGTTTTTACTATGATTTTCAAACTCAATTTTTGATTTGTGCGCTCTCTTCTCGCCCATTTAACTCATAGAAATGATAAAATTCATCATGTGGTGCTGGCTGGTGCTAGTGTTGTTGTAGTGAATGAAAAATCGCTTGAGTTAGTTTGATATAGTGTGGTGTTGTGTGTGTGCATCTCTCATTCAGCAAAGCGAAAAGTGTTTGGTTGTTGGTTATATTAGTAAGTGGTGGTGTTTGCTTTGGCCGCGAGTAGTAGTCGAAGAAAATTCATTATGGTGGAGGAGGGCAAAATTTTCTTATAGGCCAGGCAGCCAGCCCCTACGAACTGTTTAACATGTGTTTGCCTGGCTGTGTGAATAAATAAAACTTGCCTACACACATCTCTCGCTCTAAGTTGTTTTTTTTTTTTTTTTTTTTTTTTGGAAGCCAAAAAATTTTATAATTTTTTTTTTTTTTTTTTTTTTTTATTTTCTTTTTTAATTTTTTTTTTCAAAAAAAAAAAAAAAAAAAAACAATTTTCTTCTGTTTTGTAAATATTGTGGATACTATTCGGAATATGTATATATTTGTATCTATATATCTGTATATGTATATGTATCCATTTTCATATAACTAAGTTGATGTTCAAGTGTGTTTATGTTTTGTAACTTATTTCATTTAATATAAAATTTAATGCTATTTATGTTTTGAAATCGGGCTTGTATGGTTGCCTCTGTCAGTTACTTTTGCTAGTACATGAACAACTTTAAAATGTTTCAATTAAAAGTAAATAATTTGTTTGTTGTTGACATAGAAGTATAAATACGATAACGCGTCCCAGTATTGGCATCGACATCGACATTGAGTAATGTTTTATGATGAAATGTTTTATGAATTAATTTCTTTCATTTCATTATGAATAACTTAACGAATCTGAATTTTTCGGCGGCAAATCGCTCGACATGGGAACTAAAAGTTTTCTCAGAAAATAGTTGATGAGCAAATGACTCTAAGCCAAAAATTGCAAACAGAAAAAAGAATATTGGCTACGCATGTTTCGAAAAGCGGTGCTGTGTTCCATACAAAAGTGTGTACGGCCACCTCAATTACAACGAAATACGAACAAAACGACAAATGGATCTCGTCTTTAACAAAAAGTTTTTAGTTTACTTGAAGAAAGTTCCAGCCTTTGGACGACCTCTGGCAAAATTTCATGTCATTTCGATTTTCGCTTACCAGTTACTGGGGCTTGTGTTATTCTACCTTTGTTACCTTTAAAATAATAGAAAAAACAAAGTTCCGAGCGTCAAGTAACCACCGTTTTTGATGGGAAGTAATATCGTTTCAATTACGCCAGCCTGGCATGAATTACAATAGCTCCTCTCCATGGGAAACAGTGATTTACTATGGATTTCTTCTTTTCGTATCGACATCGCTGCCGGATGCAGTGGACGCATTTAGGAGGTCGTTGCATTAGAAACTTCAAAAAAAAAACATTGAAAATTATTATCGATACTTGGGAAGTGAAGTTCCAAAATGTAACAGTGACGTCGGTATGGTCTTTTCCAAGTAGATACCATGTTTGCTTGCAGTGGAACGAAACCCCGTGCCACAGTTCGCAGGTCAGTTAAAGGTCAGTTTTCTGAAGATCCTGCCCTCGATGCTTGTCCTCTATTTACAGATCTCAAAAGGATAGTTCAGAGAAAAATGTCTGGACCAAATGATATTCGCTTTCCAAAAACTAAAGTTTATTTTGAGAATCTCTACAAATCGTTTTGCAAAAATGCGTCGAAAAGTTCCAAAAGATTGTATGAAAGGTATCGCTCTTGAAGGTCGACTATGTCGATGAATAAAGTCGAATTAAAAAAACCGAATTATTGGGTTATTATGCGAACAACAACCAAATCAGCATCAGCCGAGTTTATTATCGTTGTTTTTTAAAATCAATTAAGTGAACAGCATTGGAATTAGTTGAGTGCCAAACTAATAGGAGACTTCTATAATATCGTTTTAGTTCGTTACTGGCACCTCTCAGGAAACAATTGAGGATAGGTTGGATTAGGTTTTCATTACCGATTCTAATATTTTGAATCTTTGCAGACAAACCATTTATTCTTCGATTCCTCAGTTGCCTTTCTTTATTAACTTTTAAGAGTCCGATTCCTTTTCTCCCTTTTGTTCACCCGCCCGCCAAATGGGCATATGTATGTAATTCCGTTTGCATTATCCTGAAATATGCATTAGGAGTTGTAAACATATATTTAGCCTTGGTAAACTTACTTCTTACTCAAATTAGTCCAGACAGTGTGTTCTTCCGCGCACGCGATTTTAACGATGTAAGCTAGAGTGTATATTATCGTCTTATTTGCAACATCTTGAAGTACGCATCAAAGTTCCAGAACTTATGTAAATTACTCGTAATCAAGTAAAATTCTGAATCGATTTAGCTACGTATTTTTGTGAGTTTACCCATATGTGCTTCTGTTAGTCTACTTATCCTATTTATGCAACCGCCCATTTGTTCATCATAGTGTCCCCAGGTCTGTCCCTAGCAGCGAAAGTTACTGTTAGTGATCTTAATCAGACTCGGTAAGTTCTCCCTTAGGCGAACAGCGCTTGCGTTTAATTTTCTACTCACCTTTATTGTGTATTTCTTCATTGTTTCGCTGATGTTTTCCTTGCATTAATCAATTCATTTGTCAAGCTATGCTGATTCCTCAACACCTTGGTATCGATTCTCTGAACTTTTTCTACCTCTGCTTGATGTTTTTCAAAAAACCTGCCAAAAAAAGGGAATAAAAAAAATCGCATTATTATTAAAGATTATATGCCTTCCTCTAATGAGTTGATTAAATCAGTTCTGTCGATTTTACTTTTGTGCTGCTTATAGTCAAAATCGCAACTAAATAAAGAAACTTCTTTCTTTATAAACTTTATTTCATGTTAAGATATGTAAACCTTTATGTGTAAGTTTATTTGATAAATAAATGTACAAAACAAAAAAAAAAAGAAGAAGAAGAAAAGATAGAAAGAAAGGCAAGAGAAAGAAGCGTGCAAGCAACTAAGTTTAAGAAGTTTATTTTGGCTGCCACTAAACAAACTTCTGAAAAAGTAAAAAATAGATAAATAAAACATACAACAAAGGAAGAAAACCACACACTAATCGTAAGGACATATATGAAGAAAAAACTGAAAAATGTTTATATTTCAAAAAGAGAATAAGTAAATGTGCATCCTACAGTTTGAAAAAGGAAACTACACAAACACACATACACACTTGCGTCTTTGACGATACACTCACTGACTTTATAGCAAAGGCAAAAAAAAAAAAAAAAAGAATAAAGAAACAGAAAAAATGCAGTGGAAATATTGCAAAAATTTCAGTATGTGAATATGGATGAGCGTACACGTATGTGCAGATGAGTGATGATGGCCGTAGTCACGGCGACATTCAAGATTTTACCGTAAAAGCTCTCTAGACCTACCAATATGGCAGAAACCATCATATATATCGCCACCACTAATAAGAACTATAAACACTCTAGCACTCCGTTCAGCACATACACACAGGCACTACATTCCAATACATAGTCAATAGTAGTAGTAGTAGTAGTAGTAGTAGTATTTGGTACCAACATGAATAACATAACATACATATACCACTTTTACGAAACACATACATTGCGTCCGTAGTAGTCAAGTAAGTTAGTTATAAGAGCAAAACATCAGTTGATACAAACGTAAAAGCATCGACAAACTAACGCGCATTGGGGCGTTTCGGTGGCGACAGACAGAATAGCATCATAACCATTTAAAGTCATTCGAAAGCGCATAAAAGGATCACAACAATCGCCGAAATGGCCCATAATGAGCTCGTAAAAATTTTGCTACCTAATATACTCTCCTTCTACTACTGCAATCTTATATTAAAAACTTTTGATTTCGTCATGCTGTTGCCGTTGTTGTTGTTGTTGTTGTTGTTCTTATTGTTATTGTTGCTGCTGTTGTTGCTTATGTTTTTTTTGAAGTGTGTGCATATCGTCAATGAAAACATATATAGTATAGTTGTATGTGCTTCCATCCATGATTGTTGTTGCTTGACTTACTTACTTACTTACTTATTTTTCTGTCGTGTTGGGTGTCTCTCCTTCTCTTTCTCGTTTGTGCTTTTAACACGGATGTCGGTGAAGTCGTCGTTGTTGGTTCAAATACAATTTGATGGGACAAGTTTATGGCAAAGAATGTTTGTATGTTTATGATTGTGTTATTTTTTGTTGTTGCTGTTTTTGTTGATGAGGTGATGCTGTTCGGTAAATGTTTGTATGTTTACATTTAATAGGACATGGCATAAATAATGAGAGAGTACTGATGGAAATGGCTTTCAAAAGAAATAAAATGAATTGAGTAAATAAATAGAAGGACTCTTTACGTAAATAATTATTGATAATCGAACATTTGCGGATAAAGGTGCGTAAATTTTGTAACGCATAAACAATTGTTGGGACTGGTCGAACTTAAGCATCCTACAGTGATAGAGCAAAAAGACTTTATATCAAAACAGTTGACACTTGGTCCAATACCAAAAGACCCGGTCATCCGTTCTACTTCTGACCAATTTTGTCGACTTTGCGTGGCAGTCTATCAACGTACCACGAAGCCTCTAGAATTTCCATATAAGCAGACTCAAATCATGTCATCCCTATCTCCCGTACTGATCTAAGTGTTTTCAGCCTTCATTGTCGCGAAGACCCGCGTACATCCTACGAGAGCTTTTCTTCCGCCGGCACAAACCAGGCTCGTGGTCTCCGAAAGTACAATATGAAAGATGAAACCTGATAAAATTGTTGTCGACTTTGAGATCAGTCGTGAAATTTTTGCTGAAGCTCAGCACAAGGAAAGAAAGCAATGTAAAGCAAAAGCGAACCTTCTAAACCACTAAAGTTATTTGCGAATTAGAAGAACGAAATACCAATTGATTAACAGATGCCTGCGAAAGGTTTTATTTTTTCTCTCAAAGATTAATAATAGCTTCCTGTGTCTAAAATTATTTCCACCAGATCTTGGGCATTTTTAAGGTCGTTAAATGTACGGTTCCATATTTATTTCAAATTCACGATCATTTTAAACGTCGCTTTGGTACGCTCGACTTTTGGGCGGCGATTGACGAGGTAGTTTGTAGTATATCCAATGGGTCATAGTACATCGTAGTCGATTTCTCATCAAGGGACTTACAATGGAAAAATTATCGAGAGTATCAAGAGTTGTCTTTTTGCAGACTTCTTTACTCGACAATTAGCTACTGCGGAGCCCTAAGATTTATCACAGGTCTGTGTGCTTTAAAGGGAATCAGAGAAATAGTAGTGTGATAGTAGCGTCTGGCAGTGTCGGGGGGCTGATGTCTGCTTTTCATACATTCAAATCCATGGAGCAAGTTTGAAAGGCAGTCCATGACATATTTATCAAGATGCAAGAGTGCGCCATGACAATGCCGCGTAATATCGGCAGTCGAAAACTATGGGGACTACGGACGTTAGGATGTCCAAGTTACGCAAAGAGTGACCGTATCTATTTTTCAGTGCATGCGGAAAGTTCGCATGCGAGCAAACTGAGTTCCTGGTTGCAAATCGTTTCGGGGAAGATTGTGAGGACTGTGGTTACCCCATACAGTGAATAATTCTAATTGATAAAACCACACCCAAAACATAAATAAGGTAAACACAGCTATTTTTGGGAAAACTATTCCTTAATTAATATCCTGTCCATCGTGGGTGCTATATACACAAATCTAATTTACGGACTCGAAAAGCTTGATATAACATAAAAAATCCTTGGGGTCTATGTATGATCAATCAATCTATGCTTTTTCCAAGTCAGTAAACTTTGTGCCACTGTTTAACAAAAAATGAACACGAAGGCCCCTTCGAAAAAATTCAATCCATAAAAAGATATATAGATATGAAATTTTTCGCTTTTAAAACTATCCAATTATCGAGATTAACTGTATCGTAAACGCTTTACGGAAAGTATAGTGATGTTGTCATGAACGGCACAGGAGTGGTTCGATGTTTCCAAACTAAAATGTCGAGACATTGAAATCTTCGTAGATATGACGACAAAACCCCGTTTTATGCAGCTTGCGTAATTTCGCTCCATGTGGTTTTACCATCGTAATCAAAACATAACTCTAATCCTTTAGCTATACGATCTATTGCTCAAAATTCTTACCATACTTTTAAATCTCTATTAAAGGAAAACCCTCGATATATCTCTCTCGGTATCGGTTGGAAATCGTTGTGACTTTTCTATGTCTATTTTTACAGCTAACGTCACGACCTGGATGGGTTACTTATCAAAACAAGCATCTCCGTTTCTGGATAGGCAACACACACTGCTTAGTACCTAATAAATATGATCGTATAACTGTCAAAGAAAGCAGTGAATAATCATCGTATAATTCCATATATCTATTAAGTGATTCCATACAGTGGCTTTTTCAGTGCCCCAAAGCCGTTATATAATTCGTCCATCTAAACAAAAAAAGAGAGATTTATTTCTTTTCACCAGCTGCTCGATTAATCTCCGAAGCAATAACGACTTCTTTATAAATTTGCTTCGATGACTACTGATTCATGTGGTAACGCCCTAAGCGCGGTTTCATCCAATTTTTGTATCCAAAATCGTTAGAGAAGCGTTGATCTCGAACTGAAATTTTTTTGATAATTTTTTTTATTGCATAACAAAGTACGCATGATGGGATTACATTCTCGGAAATGAGTATTGTTTTCTGAGCAATTGAATCGGAAAAGTTTTATTGGCATGATGAACTTATTATGAACTCGTAATGTCGTTATTGCATGGCATATAAAATTTTCCATTAGAAATAATTTCGAGTTATTATAAACATGTTTGTGTGTAACGTTGTTTAACTGCTTTTAATAATTCAATTATCAAATTTACATTCCAACACAACAATTCATTCGACTATTAACAATTATCATTATTATCATAAGAGTGGAGAGTGCGGAGTATCATTACCATACCAGCAATTAAGTGAATGTAGTGCACACATAAAACCATTCACTTGCGCATATATCTACGAACATTTGATATTTCGGACAGTGAATGCTGCAGTGTTCGATGGAAATGTGTTCACATACTGGAGACCATCATTTCATACAAACATATATATATATATATATATATATATATATATATGTGTACACACATGCATACATACTCACAGGTGTATTAAATTTACAACATAGTGCGAAGGTGTAAATGCAGTTCAAAAGCTGAAAAACTGAACTTGAACATGTCGGAAATTAAATATACCCACCGACACACACGCACATGCACTCACAGCCCAACAATAGGCCAAGCAACAACATGGATGCAGCAGCCTCACTAAAGGAATGTTATGCTGAGATTGTAGGGTTAATGGGTACAAAAACAATTTCGGTTCGCTTATTCCTTTTTTTTCTATTTTGTTTTTGTTTTTTTTTTTTTATTTCGAATACAAATAAAAACGAAGTATATAAATATGCAGTATACATATTTACATACACAAGCACATATATGTATAGATACATTTATATATATATATATAAATAGATAAATACATATATGTGTTTTATACATGTATATGAAAGTACGTGTATATAGGCAAGAGTTATATTTGTGATCCTCGCACGTACACATTGACGCGCACGCATGGATTAACTTATTAAAATGCAATTTTAATTTGCAGTCTCGCGCAATTTTATTACAAAATTGCTCTTATACGAAATGATTATGAATGTATTGCATTGTGCATTATGTACACATGCACGTACATGCACGCACGGATGACTGGATGCTTGTGTGTGAAACTTCATAGATAAGCAAAATCGTAAAATGAACCGAATACTTGACTTCGGAAGGTGTCATAACCGATGCATTATTATTATTGACTGTTGTTGTATCCGACTGTCAAACTGGTCATAGCTTTTGCAAACAAATACATAAACACAGACGACGACTGTATAGGTCTGACTGAAATGCATATTTGCTTAGTGTTCTTATGGGACTGACTACAGCCGGCCAGCCAGCCAGCCAGCCATACAAGTAACAAATATGAAAAATGAAATGTAAATGTACACAAGCCAATGGATTAAAAGTTCTTTATTAACACTTAATAAATCACTAAAACAAAACAGTGCAAGTGCAAGCATAGAGAAGAACAAACGACGGGTACAGTCAAACGTACAACTGAGAATATCTGAAAGCGAGAGAGAGAGAGAGAGAGATAGAGAGAGAATAAGAGTGTTACAGTGGTCACATAGCACAGCAGAATGCTTTTTTTTTTTTTCTTGCTTATTATTATTTTTGCAGTTGGGAGCGCATTAGTTGGGTCATAAACTATTTCTGCCACAGCGACAGTGACAGTGTCAAACATAAATCCTCATCATAATTCATGGCATTGATCATCATCGACGAATATGCAATATTCGTTTGTCCGTTTGCTGTGCTGTTATGCTACTGATGGTACTGGATCTTGTTGTTGTTGTTGTTGTCGGATTTTTTTTTTTTCATTTTAGTATTTTTTTTTACTTCTTTTTTTTTTGTTGTTGTTTATTTTATGATAAGAGCAACACAACTGAAAACCTCACTACTAATAATAACAACAACGGCAGCAAATATGACAAATAGTTTAGCGCTTGTTTTGGTTTAGGAAGTGCTATGTCAGCGAACCGCTGTCTATGGTCATGGCTGAACAGAAATGCATCGCATTGAAAGCATTACCACCACAACTGGCGAAACTGTGAAAAAGAAGGAAGACATGCACACTTAAACTAACATAAAGTTTGCAATGCAATTCTGCTGTTCTCTCATACAAACACACACACACACACACACACACACACACGCACGCACGTTTCCACAACAAAGTAAATGTTTTCGTATGTTGATGCGTATAGTTTTTCTTTCTAGCTTTGCTATGCTTTTTTTTTTTTTTTTTTTTTGTTACTTATTCTGTTAGTCATTTTTGTTGTTTAGAGAGAGTTTCGGCTTTGAAGGCGCCACCACTCTTGGGTCATTAGCCTGACTGCCTGCCAGTAAGCCGATCGGCGTGCATATGTATTTTGTTTTCCTTTTCATATAATCGCACGTACGTGTACGTTATTGGTTCATGAAATAATCGTAAAGTTGTGAAAAATTTCATTTCGATTTGGTTGTGGCTGCCGTTTTTTTTTTTTTGTTTTTTTTGTTTTTTTTTTAATGTACACATGTTTGTGTAGAGTTTTTAATGAAGTTTATTATTTGTTTGTTGCATTATGATAACGCACAAAAAGGAAAAACAGATCATAATTTTTGCTACTGCTTTTTTAGCTCCATTATTTATATTTTGATGTGGACGTACATACAAATTTGTATGCAAAGATTTTTTGAGAATTTTTTTTTTTTTTAAAACTAAACCCGTTTGCATTATTATTGACCGATAATGACCTAAAATGTAAAAGTGATAAAAATGTTTAGATAAATAAAATTTTTATTCAATTATTTGTTGTATTTTGTCAGTTAGGTTGAAAGGTGCTGGGCCGTCTTCATAAAAAAATTTTAGAGTTAAAGTTCCAAGCAAAAGGAGATTGGATGGCGTCCACTGGGAATTTTTCCCTAGACGTTAAGCACTTGGAGCAAAAATTTGTCTTATGCCATTATTAAGGACCGGTTGTCGAGACAAAAACTTCCAAAATTTTCGTTGTCTGGAGAAATCAATCAAACAAAAGGACGTATCATGTTTTCGGAAAACAAAACGAAAGCCACCTGCAAGAGCTTTTCAGTCATTGCCAAGAATCTAAAGATCCTTTGTTAAGCAGGGTCACATCAAAAAATTGCTTGACTTTTAGGTGTTATTTGATTTAATATAAAAAAGCTTTGCCACCTGAAATTCTACGCAATTTAATCAAAACGCAACGCACTCTAGCCAGTTCGGACGACCGCAGATGAAACCATAAGCGAAAAACCTTATGGTCGAGCCGATGAAAAGCTTCTTTCTTTGTTGCAACTGTTACACCAATGTTCGAAAAGGCTATCCTATCCATTATAAGGGATGCATTGCATTGCCGCCAACGAGAGGGAATCTATGCAAAAATTTAAAAGAAACAACCGAATCTGGTGGTTAAAGTGGCTAACGTTTTGCACTGATGATGCGGGCAATAAGAGATCGCATATGCTTTCAATCTCTTATGGGGCGAATGTCGGTCCTGTCGATTGTACAAGAAGAGAAGCTACTACTACTTACGAACTGCTTTGAGGAAGAACATGTATTTAGTAGACCCGCTGCGATCTCTGTTGCCAAACAGAGAGCGGATTTAATTCTACAAAACCCTTTGGAATATAAGAAATAAGTAAAGATGTTGCATAGCCTTCAAAAGTTTGCAATTAACTAAAACTCTTCTTGGAAAAAATTTGAAATTCCCTTTTCCGTTGAACGATAAAAATAAAATTTTGTTGTGAACACCTAAGAGCAAGCGCCAAAGATTATTTAATGCACAAATTTTTGATTCGTGGTTAGTAAGTTTCTTAATTGCCAATCCGTTTGTCGATTATTAGGTAGTCCGGCAATTCCTCGCCGATTTTCATTATGAAATAAAAGATTTTCTCTTTATGTAAGGAATAAATAAACTTTTAGCTATGGATGAGTTGAATATTTCTTGTAGAAAGAAATTTCGCAAACCAATTTTGTTTGTTGTTGTTTGTTTGTGCGTTCTGCCACAGCATCAGTTCCATACAAAGCCTCTACTTCTATCAGCTATACGCTTTTGCAGATCTTTTACCTTTTTTGAAATAAAAAACTGAAGTATGTCTTATAAGCTCACTATGACCTTCCACGGCTTGCCTACGTCTCGCTACTGTAACACAACCATTCACTATAAAAGCTTTTCAAAAAATAAACATTAGCCTGCACCACATAACTATGCATGCCTTTAGTCCTAATTATCTGTCTGGCTACCTCAAAATGCTTTGAAGTTCTTAAAGTGAAAGCGAGCGTTGGTTATGGAAGAGGTAGACAAAACCATGTGCAGTCTTCCAAATGGGTACAATTATTTCTCCTCCAATTCAATTTCTCTTTTAAAATACTCACAAGCAGCGAAAGGGAAAAAACTATCCTTTTACCCCTATATTGAGGCTTCAGAGGTTAAAGAACACTGAAATAGCTTAAAACAATAAGTTCTTTAAGGACATTAGGAAATCTACTAATATAGTAATATTTTAGGAGTATATTTAGGGCATTAGAAAAAAAAAAAAAATTTACAAAAATATTAAAAAAATGGCAACACTCCAGGCATTCTCTGGGAGCATCTTTTACTTAACGGGCTATATGGCAAGCAGCATAATTGATTCAAAGAAATCCTACACATTTCTCTAGAAAATATAGTTTTAAGGAAACTGTAAGGAATACAGATGAAGAAAATGAAAATTCTCAGAGTTATTTCGCGGGTCGTTTGGAAAAATCTTGTTTAGAGGAAAACACGTTTAAAGTTTCAGGTTGTGTGAGAGACATGTTTTCTTGTCATAACAAATGTGTTGTTATTTTTTTATATTAATCGCCGATTTGACGACCATAAAACTGCCCTTCCAACTTCAAACATTCCTCTTCATTCCCTTTGCTCGTCGATTTTTTGCTTGAAAGTGCCTCTTGTGCTGCATCTGTCAAAGACAAAATCGCGCGTTTTACACTTTATATTATGTTCACTTCATAAGCAAATAAATAATTCTATAGCCGAATCCATAACGAACTCCAAAAACGTCGTCTCAAGCTTTCAATTTCTTGGTAGAGGCAATGAAACAATTTGGAATCGCTCTTAGCTTCCTACATACTTGAAAGTTACCTTCATGGAGCCACACTAACACATTTCTTTAGAAGTACTTTTAAATGAATAGAGGCTCTTTCCAAAAACATCGGTTAGGGCACTAGAACAGGCAGCAATGGAAAGGCAAGACATTAAGCTACTGCCACTTCTCAGCTGCAACTCATTTCAAATAAATATTCTTGTCGTAGCACTTGGGAGGATAATTCAAAATTTTCAAGAAAAATACTTTTTTCGGGTAATAAATTGTGTTCCACTCGTCCTAGAAGGTCAAAAGCGTCTATTAAGCAAAACAAAAATAATTGATATTTCGAAAAATGTACAGTGGTTTACCTCCTTAAACTTAAAATCTATATTTTCTTCTCATGCTCACACAGAGTAACTACTAAAGATATTATAAATAAGGATTACGTTATACACTCTTTTGCTAATGTCACCTTGACATAAAAATGAATCATAACACTAATGACATTTCCGTCATCTCGTACTTTTTACGATAAATTTTTCCACTAACGCTCATGAATGGAATTGAGTTTTGCTTCATCTTCATGAGCATCGAATCACGTGAAAAGCAATTTAGCACCTTTCAGATAAAATTTGTTAGAGAAACCTAAGGAGAATGCCATAATAATCAAATTAAGCAACAAAACGTTAAGCGACACCTTTCTCGAATGCTTTGTCATTATTTTGCTAATAATTTATTTAATTATAAAAACAAACAATGTCACTGATACCAACACTTCAAGTTAAAGATTGATCTCTGCTGCAGAAGATAATAAAAAAAAAGAAAAAAGTATTCTTATTACATAGTGGGCGTATTGACACAATTAAGTATTATTGCAGGTAAGCCCGTTAATAATGACAAACATATATCGTGTACATAATTTTAATGTATACATATAACGGCGTACCCTATGAGGGCGTTATGATGCATTTTTAATCGTTAGCATTTATTTCAATCAAAAGCAACAACAACAACAATCATAGCAAAAATGGCAATCGAAATCAGCACAATATACATAAATATATATATATATATATATACATATATATATGTTACAAACATTATATATGGAAAATTGTGTACATATTTATTAATCTAAAAAATATTAAGCTTTTAAGAGGTTAAAAATTATCAAATTATGTCAAATTATTTATTTAATCTATTAATTTCAAGCGTGATTTTTGATTTAACTTAAGTTATCGTTATTATAGGGCTTACTATTTTTTAGACAACTTGAATGAATGATTAACCTTATGGTATAGTTGGGTGCTTTTGCTTGCCCACATAACTCCAAGTAAGGCGTAGAGAAACCGTTTTAACTTAAAAAATTGCTACTTTATGTGCAAATGAAGCACCAGCCAGCCAGCCAGCCAGCCAGCCATCATCATCAAAAGGAGTCAAAGGAAAATGCCAAGAAGATATTATTTTACATTCAAACTTGCACGTATGTATCGTCTGTATATAAAAGAAAAAAAAAAAACAAAAGAAAAAAACAAACAAACAAACAAAACACAATTGTTGAATAGATGGATGGATGGATGGACGGATGGATGGATGGATCGATGGCTGGCTGGCTGCTTGGTTTGCTTGCTGGCTGTTTGGTTGGTTAGTTGACGGATTCGTTGGTTGGTTGCCTTTTTGTTGTTGCTGTTACTGTTGCTTACTTGCTTGCTTGCTTGCTTGCTTGCTTATTTGCTTGTTAGGTAGTTTGGCTCTTTGGGAATATTGAAGTTTCGCAAAAGACCGGTAGCCGCTTCATGCATACATAACTGCGATTACAATCAGCAACGGAATATTTTAAATTGCGATTTGAAAATATGTATTCTCTCGCATAAATATTTATATCAGAAAGTCTTTCTGCATTCATATAAAAGCAATAACACATACATACATGCATATATACATAAGCATGCAACGAGGGTCTACATTTGTCTGATTTGAAGTAGTTTTCACATTATTTAAAGTTTCAGTTGTGTATGTATGTATGTATGTATGTACGTATGATTGTCTTTTTTTTTTTTTTTTTTGGTTTCTCTACATATACACGTATGCACATATATATACATATTGCATTTTTAAGGAAACTTAATGGTTTTTCTATCTCTCTAAAGAAATAGAGTGATATACGATTACCTTAGAGTTCCCCAAAGACGACGATGGCGACACACTTTACCTGAATAAAGTTTTCTTTTTTTTTTTTTTGTTTGCGATTTGGTCATGTGGTCGCTTAGTTGGGCCTGGCAATTATTTTTAAGTGATTTCTCGTCATATAAAAACAGTCAACCAGCCAACCAGCCAACCAGTAAAGCTGTTTTTATTTTCATTCTACGTTCAAGAAATTAATTCAGTTTTGCTATATTTTTTCTTTTCCTAAGCAATTTCCCTCCCCATTAGAAGCTAATGGTATTATATATGCAGTTTTTCTTTTTCTCTTTTCTGCTTAGCAAGTAGTTGTCGTCAAATCGTGCCACTGCTGGTGGCACCAACTGAACGCATATATAAACATATATATATATATATGTATAGATTTATATGTGTAAACTCAATCGTCATGGACTTTGTAAACTCTACTTTGGCGGGCTTATACATACGTATATATACATATAATACAATGTAAGCCCGTATTCGGTATATGAAGTTTTGCTTACTGTTCCTTACTGCAAATCTCGAATGCTTTTGAATATGCTTAACAAATGTACACCTAAATGTTGCACGTTTATTGACAATCCGTGGCACGTCAAGTTATTCATCAATTCATCAAATCGCTTGCACAGTCATATTTACATATTGAATGTATTAAATAAGCCGTCGTATTTACCTAACATGCATATAAGTGCATATGGCAGGCATAGATATACCATACTTGCTTGACGGTTTTACAGTTGCTTATGCAAACTCTTTGTGTCTTATTATGGGGCTACAGTTTATTGTAAAAAACGATCAACTCACGATTTATTTGTTTATTTAAAATAGCTGCCGATAGACAATGACTCTTAATTGGTTTTCTTCTCTTGAACACTTCTAGTAATTAAATTGCATAGAACTGCGTGCTGTTCTAACGAAACAAGCTTTGCAAGATCAAATAAATGGTTTTCGTCTATTAGTCCCTACACAGCAATAGCTGTTAATTAAGAATTATTGGAAATCTTATGTTTCTTTTTTTTTTTTTCTAGTTTGTATACTAAGCGGCAGATGCGGGTAATTATAAACATGATGCAGATTCCATTAGAGTGGCATGCATTTTCCTTTGCGTCTTTAAAGCACACTTTCGAATATCATCGAAGAATATTGCAAAATTAGTTAACGTTCGAAGAGTGAGTGAGTGAGTGAGTGAGTGAGTGAGTGATTCCCATTACACAATTATTCTATACTCAGTATAGTTACTACGGTAAGAGACACACATTGTAGCGTTTTGTTAAGCCTGTGCTTCGAAGCGTTTACCTTCGATCAATTGTTATAGCTAATGCACAGGTGCTTATATGTCTCCCTTTAAGCAAACAACTGATCACAAATGGTCTTTAATATTACATCGCTTTCAACCATTATCGAAAGAATGTAGGGAAAAGTAATCATTATTTAGCTGCTTACACGATTTTCTTAGAAACGATCGCTTTTCGTTTAGTATTCTGCACAAAGAATTGGTTTTCCTTGCGGGTAACGCGCTAGAGTCTAAACTCAATGTCCCACAGTCAAACAAACATGATTATTGGAATTGAAATTCTCTGAGGTGAAGCTCTTTGCTCAAACAATTCGTTGAAAAGTAAAATGAATCCTAGACGAAGCCTTACGTATAAAAGGTGGCAGTGGACCGACAATCCTGGTGGAATAGAAAAAAAAAAAACAGAATTCGTGATCGACCATTTTTCACGGCTTTAACAGAACAGCTCTTTAGATCACTCAGCCGGAAACGGAAAACGAAGTCTGGTGAGGGGCGCCCTTAAGAGAACACCTTTTAAAAGTAAAATTATATATTAACGAAATACACAGTAATAGAAGTTAGCACCAATTGCCACATTCCAAACCTAGAACACTTTTAGAAAAGAAAAAAAAAAACGGAAAACTTAAATACTGAAAGCAAAAATGGAATAACTCAAAATATTTGCTTTTAAAAATAATTTATATTTTTTTTCGAAATTGATCGAATTGGAATCGACTATCCAATACTATCGGCCACTATACGCCCATCACGAGCGACATATGTAAAAAACATGATAAAAGAGATGGATTTATACAGACTCCCCCTTCTCGGCTAAAATTCAAACACGATTTACTGCAACTCTTGTGTGTCGGATTACCATCCAGTGTTCAAATCGTCGTTTATGGTTAGGTACGAACACCCTCACGAGTGTTCCTCGGCATCTATTGCGGTGCAGCTTGTGTTGATCGCAGGTGCTCAAAGCTTTCTATCTTTGTTACAGAAAAAGCATTAAGAGAAATTGTCCCCAGTTTCAACGAAGCAGAAATCTATAACATTGAAAAATTTTTAATATGCATCCTGTTTGGTTCTATTAACTTGTTACGCACGACGACTCTCCTAAATGTATCTACGTTCAAACATTCGGAGGTAGTGCACTTTTTCTCTCACCGATCCCAAATATAAACAAAAGCTTTTTCACTTTATTTTGAAATATTTCTAAAATGTAACAAAAAATTTCATTGATGTGCTGGCTGGGGCTGGCTGTCTACGTTTTAAATCATTTATTTTAGTACATGAACGAAAACAAAAAAGAATTTCGCTGTTTAAGTAATCATTATATAGATATGTATTTCACAAGTAGCAGAGAAGAAAGAAATCAATATATAAACAAATTGTACTTCCTCATGGCTTCTGGATTTTATGATGACTAATTAAACAGTGGGTGCAGTAATTAAATCAACTTAACTAGGCATTCGATAGGATTCGTGGGGTTCTATGAAAACAAGGTGTGCTCTCTTCACTGCAGAATTTTTGTCAAGATGCTAATAACCATAAGCACTTATACATATATATAAGTGAAGTTTATTTTATGGTCGATAAATTGTAGGGAAATAAGTAAATGTAATGCTTTTACTTATTGCTTTTTTTTTTCATTTACTTACGCAATCGTTAAACTTAACATCTTTTTTTTTTTTGGTTCGGTTACGGTTAACGTTGAAAAACGTGACCCACGGCTTCTCTGTTGTGAGTTTCACTTTAGGCCAATGTCTGAAAACTACAACATAGTGTTCTGCTTGCTTTACTGATAAACTTTCAATTATTTCGCTAACACGTGTTATTCAATAATTTGTAATTTTTTATCTCAATTTTATAAGATTCTAACCTTATAAAGGTATATAACAAGAGCGAAGGCATTTTTGGTGGATCGAAACCGCAAATGAATTTTTTGTTTACGTGGGAGTCGGACGTTCTTGTTTTTCAGAGAGAAGACAAGAAACATTGAATTTCAAATAGCTTCGTAAATGTGTCTTACGAGACGAAAATTTCGCTCAAGTAACCGAGTTTGCCAACCTCTTGCTTATAGAGCAACAGTAACACAGTAACCTCCTCGCAGCTGATATGTAGAAAGTGATTATGGAAGAAGGCTGGCGACTCAAACAATGAACGGCTTAATCTAAGTGATGAGCTCAGCTGTTGCAAACTTATGGTGAAAGCATTGATTTTGTCATTTTCTCTTTTCAAAAACATCAAAACCCTGTCGTTGACTGCGTATTTATTGGATCAGTTTTTCTCACTTTTTTGCTTACTTTTCTTAATTCGCCAAATTAATGACAAGAATTACTTTCTTCCTCCTAAGACAGATAGGTTGCGACATCTTGTTCTCATTGGTTATGACTTAAAGCAAGCCGGCTTCATTAGAGAATCCCGGGCTTATCTTCTAGATCTTTCTCTCTCAGTAAAGTTATTAGATAGTCTTATTGACTGACCGGCAATGCTTCTAACCTTTGACCTAAGAATTTTATACTCATAAACCAGAGCCAAGGTAAAAAAAATTTCGTATTGTACAAGCTGTTTAGGGCCGTGTGCTAAAGTCTAAGTGCTATCTACAATTTAATCTCTTTACCGGGCTCTTAATGTGCGACAACGGTCGTCTCGGCTGCTCTGCTAATACCGAATTTAATTTAATTTTCACGTCGGTCATCAAGCTTTTACAACTTTGCCTCGGCTCAGAGTAACACTCCTAGTTCCGATCGATGTTGGCTGCGAGTGTGCACTTCCGTATATTCAGTTATGCTAAAATTTTACACAAAACTTTAGTTCCGCTGGTGATAAGACGCAGTGCAATCAATTTTTCTATGTCTAGATTCCACAAATTGGCGGATTGTCTTTCTCTTAACTGTCCTCTTGACATAGCAAAAATCAAATTTCTTAGACGTTGCTTTGAAACCGCCACAAGTGTCAAAGGGGCGATGTGTGTTGGTATTACGACCACTCATTGCTGCCGAATATCCAAGTTACAAAAAAAACATGTATTTCCACTACATATGACGTTAGGGACATCTATTCGCAAATTGCGTTTTCACGTTAACACATCTGCTAACGTACATGAAATAATGGACCGTTTATTTTTGCGAGCGTTACAAACAGAACCACTAAAAGTTTACCCTTACACTAGTTTGGACCGTTGCAATAGACGTTCAATTTAAAGAGCCCGTCCTCAGCACTTTTTATATGCTACTACCGTATAATTAGATGGTATGAGCATTTTTTTTCTGAACAACTACTACAACTACTATACCATTTGTAAAATACTCTGTATTTATATAGTCTGTCATGTAATTGATTTGAACTTTATTGCTATAAAGAGCTGGTTGTGATTAGAGTTAAGTGAATTTCAAGGCGTACGAGGACAACATGTCAAGTGCAGTCATTTAAAAGCAGTCAGTTATAATTCCTTAGAATTAAACTTTCAATCTAAGATAAGTCATTAAGAGATTACAGGTAAGTAGATACCGTACGGACTATAAACTCTTGTTTGTACAGCAAATGAGTGCAATAATAAAGTAATTACGCTTTTTAGAAATACAAACCGACCGATTAACACGTTTGAACGATTAGACCAAACAATTCATCATTCAATTTGCTCGCTCGGTACATACGTATAAATCAACAAGTTTCTAGTTCTGCATAGAAGCATTGTTATGATTGTTGTTTTTCATTTTCAATTGGTTCGGATTAACGTTTTGCACGTAGCACACCGTCATAATAAAAAGCCAATGAAATTTTCCAAAATTTAAAAAAAACCTCTACTACAACACGAGAAAATACTCGAGCCAAGTGCCTGTAATCATAAATGCTTGTGCCTGTAAAATCGCATTCATTTTGTATTTGGATGTATGTGCTCGGGCGATAATATTCGTCATAATAAAGTTTTACCGTCATTTACAAGGTAACAGAGTTCTTACCTATTATTTGAATGTAAATGATGGTGTGCATGTGATTAAGCGGCTTTTGCCTGAAATGCGGTAGAGAACGGACGGACAACGAAATTGCTTTATTTCAAATGTTGTGCGCCCCTTACAAGGTAAAGTCTTAGCAGAAATGGCTGCTCTTCAAATTCGTCATAACTTTTTTTTTCTTTTTTTTTTACCTTTAGTGTGATTTACTCGTTTTGTTTCCCCATAACACGAAGTGTTAAGCTAACAGAATCAAAACAGCATATACGAGTCGTGGCAGATTGAAGACTTAAAAAGTGGGTGTAAGCATGAATCGTGAACAAAATTTTCACATTTTTTTCTTTCTTAATGAGAGTTGCGCATACAACTTTAATCTTAATTCAGTAGCCGGCATAAAAGGGCACAAGACTGTTCGCAGTTTGACTTTTCCTTACGAACAATATTAAGACATAAAATCGCTACAATCGCTATTAGTTGGTGATCTTTGTTAACGGGTTTGGTTGAAGCGAATACAATGGCAGGTTGCCTGCGCATGTGTTGGGCTTTGGCAATCCCGGTTTTCTGCATGCTAGCAGTTCTCTCAAAGTGCACTCTCCAGTGCAGACGATGATGTTTTGGGAACGTCGCTTTTGACACTTTTATACTTTACCTCTAATGCTTATTTGGCCCAGTTTTTGCAATATCTCTGCCTTATCGGAATAGAGGTTTTTAACTCTTTTAGTCAGATGGAAAGTGTGTCGTCATGTCATGAGCAATCACACTTCAGACAACCTGACCACCAAGCGCACCCACAATTCCACGACTTGTCGTCTTTTGGACTTATGCCATGCTATAAAAGTTTGGGTGTTACCTGACTATACGCAGCCAGGCCCACGCTTACCTTAGGATCATACATGCAGTCCGGAAGGCCATCCAGCTAACTATCTTCGAGGGAATAAGATTTCCAAAGAGGTCCTCACACAGCAAACACTCAACTTTGTTCCAGCTCTCTAACACGTCATAGTACCAGAAGCACTTAAGTAAGCTTGATGGCCGCCTCCATGACAGACAACCGAACGGGAGACGAAAATATTCTTTTTTCTCAGAAAAGAGAACACTCTTCCGATACTCCTCGTAGGCTTCTACGCGGAAATCCAATTGCCACGTTATAGATGGTTAACTTTAAACTTCTCTTTGTCGACTCGCTCAGTAACTCCAATAGAGGCAAGAGTTTTGAAGCAAACAGCTACCGTTTACAGGAAGCAAGGCAAAAAGTTGAAGGGGCCGAGACCTTTATTATTTGTCCTCCAAAGATTAACATAGTTTCATGGAATAGAAAGCTCCAAATACTGGACAACTCCCACCAATGATTAAGGAAAGCAGCCTAAGACAAATGCCATGCGAAGTTTCCGTCTTGGTTCAAAGGGATTAATCAGCCCCTACGCATCAACTGTCGCATTATCGTTCTACACATTAAACCTCTTTTAAATTCAGAGCTTGCGGAAAATATTTACAAGGCTGTCTTAGCTCGGAATGCCGAAATTTCGAACCTTCCACATATTTGCTAGTTTCAGATAGTGGCTATCAAGGAAAATTGCTTTCATATCAGTCATACAAGGTATTCTATAGGAACGTGACGCTACATTGCAAAGCTGAATACTTTTTACCCAACCATATCAATCGGAGGCAATTAAGTAATTTGTGAAATAAAAACAGCTATTAAGTCTATTGCGTAACATCAGGGGCGACTATTACAAATCATATGAATTTTCCCATACACTGTACCGTTCTCGGCTGCCCCTCACATGGATACGTGCACATAAAGTACTTACAATTTATTGAAATTATTTATTAAGCAAAACACACTCAACTGCACAAGACAACAAGACAACAAGACAAGAAGAGAGAGTATTGAGTATAAGCTGAAATTAAATTAAAAAACAATAAAATAACAAAACGACAAGTTGATTGAGAAAACATCAAAACAAATTATAGTTTTAATGGCCTGCATTTACACTTTTTAATGATAATCGCTTAAAATAATCGTAAAAATATCGTAAAATTTGACTTTTATTAAGCAATTGACAATGCCGCCAGTCAGCTTAGCGGAGAGTAGCACCAACACAAACGCGAACACGAACGCACTACAACGAACGGTCTCGTACGTACCGCACTCCGCATTATCAGCAAATAAGCCAAAGAAATATATCCGTCGGTCCGTTGAATAGAAGAGGGGTAGAGATAAGAATTAAAAAAAAAAAAATGATAAAAAAAAATTGAAAAAGAATAAAACAAGAAAAAGAGAGAGAACTGAAAACCAGAATCTACTAATATTCAGGTGGTTTGTGACGGTTTGATTTTAACTTTCCGTTCAGTGGCAATGATTTCGGTTAATAATATTTAGAATTTATGACTAAATGTATTCATATCTATATATATATATATATATGTAGATATATGAAGCGCATGTGTGTTATGCAGATGAGAGTGAAACTGGTTTCATTGAACACTTGATTTGAGATGTTTTTTAAGCAAAAGTTAAACGTTATCCAATAAACATTAACAAAACTTCGACATTTACTAGGTGTGAAAATATTTTGGGAAAAACTTGAAAGAAAGTCTTAGTTGCTCGCTCATCCTGAGTTTCGAATATCCATTAACGATATTCACTTGCATTAACAGACATATATAGGTCTGACGGTAAGTCTAACGAACAGAATGCTTTCAAGTTTTTGTTCTTCAAGATTGTTTGCAATTGTAAGCTTATTTGCCTTCTCAAAGCTCTTTGAATTGGCTCTCGACGGGATTAGACGATTGGGAGTAAATTTTATGTACTTCAGCTGCATTCAATAAATGGGACAGTTATTGCTGAGGCGTGTGAACTGACAAACACTCGTCATTCTTTCCGCAAACAACATGAGACCTCATAAGGCAACTATCGTCCAACCGTCCGTCAAAACATTGAATATTTGTCATAATCTCCAGACCTACTTCTTCTCCTCGTCTCTGTTTCTCTGTACGTTCTTCGAAACCATCGATGAAATCAATTTGCCACAAAATGACTTTAGTAAGCTCGACAAGAGCGCTAGAGTATAAGTAGCCTGCAAAACAATGATTAGAAATAATTGATTAATTAATTGATTTGATTTTTTTAATTCCTTCAAATAATCTAAAGAATACGTTGATAGAAGGACAAGAAATGAATCTCAAAAGACTTTTATAACAATGTCTTGTATGTTTGTGTTAGTCGCTGGGGAAACACTTTATTTTATTATTGCAAGGGTGTTAGTGTACGTTGTGTTTGTTTTGAACATGAACTCGTAAAAATCATCATAAAAACAATTAAATGTCGTATAAAAGATGTAACATGTCATTCAGTGAAGCGAATAAATATTATAAGAGTACGTGCATATTTTCTGGTCGTTTAAGCGGTAATAAAATTAAGAGTCATTGTTATGATATGTATAACATTTCAGTTATATTGCGGAAGACAAGAGAACGGTTTTTGTGTAGGCTTTTTTACGGCTTAGCGCCACACTAAATGCATGTATATCGTAAAAATGAACCCTTGTCAGTCGGTTGGTTTGATTGCTTTTTAGTGAGTGGTTGGGTGCATAGAGCGTGTTCCGTCTTAGCTCTACTCAAACACACGATCAACGTAACAGTCATGTTTGAAATCGTAAACTAACACTCAAACCGTAATTGTCCCGAGATCCTTTTTTTTTTGCTAAAGGTGTATGTATGTGCATGCGTGCCTTTGATTTGATTTTGTTTTCCTTTGAGTTAATTTATTTCAGGGTTTTTATGACTTTATTTATTTTTTTTTTTACGATCTACCGCCTGTTGCTGTTGAGCATAATCTCTTAGAGATTTGATGACAAGCTATAAAAAGTGTGTAAAAATCTGCTTGAACTCCGCCTCTCAATTTCATCATGTATTTAATTATTATTATTTTGATTCTTTATATAACTACTTGTTGTATTTTACTGTTGTCGTAAATTTTATAACATTTTTATGAGGTGCTATTTGATTGCTGCCGATACTCTTACTGTAATGATGCAATTAGGGTTGCGTTGGTTTATTTTTTTTTATTTATTTATTTTTTTTTGTATAATGTCAGGGCTGCGATACTACTACAGTTGACAATAAAGTTTATTATAAAGTGCTTTCAGCTTTATGGCTTTTTAATGATTTGTTTTGACGTTCGTGTGGTTCGTAGCAATCTTTACACTTTACTAAGGCTGAGGTAATTATTCAATACGACTATCACGTTTGCTGGATAATGGCTACAAATTCTTGTCTTGCTATTAGGTACGGATAATGTGTTAAATAAATTAGTTCAATTAAGTTGGGAGAATTTGTAAAAAGACATAAAAATGAAAATTAATTTGATTAATCGAACGTAAGATATAAACAATATTTCAGAGATATCAGCCTACATCAAATAACATCTTTTAGAAATCCTAAATTCAATTTTTATGAATTAACATCAAGGCATCCGATTAAGTGCTGTCGAATATATTATATATATATATATATATTCTTCTTCTACGAGCACAACTTTTTTACCGGAGATAATCTGTTCCTCAAAAAATATTAAAACTTAAACTTTTCTGCCTTAAAAAACAAAGCTTTTCGTGGAAGTCTATATAGGGTAGGAAGGAAAAAATTTGGTACGGTGTCATGCGTTTGTCTTAAATTGCCATTGTGATGTGATGTTCATTATCAAGCATTGAAGATTGGACTCTTTCGTCACATGAACGTCAGCTTTCGTTATATGAAGAGAAGGCTCAAAATATTGCTCCAGTCGGAGCAAAGTTTTCGTACCAATTTTGATAACGAAATACTATTACTTAGCCACTTTGTCGAGAAATTTCGAAAATTGCCATTTTTTCCGGAGAAAGACTTTTCAAAATTGGGCGTTATATGGGGAGTGACCGAAAAAGTGGACCGATCCAAACCATTTGCAATAGCGTGCGTCCTTAGGTCAAAACTCGTCAGTGTACTAAATTTCATTAAAATATCTTGAAAATTGGGACTTGCAGCTTGAACGCAAATCTACTTTTGCAGACATCAGACGGACGGACGGACAGAAATGCTTCTAAATCGGTGTAGTAAAAGGATAAAAAAAGGATCAGCATAATAAATAGTAAGCGCTCTTGCGTGTTACATATGTCCGCGCAATCCAAAAGCCAAAATGCACCGAGTTTTGCTGTTATCGACTTTCCACAGCTGATAAGGCACCAAACTGAAAAACTATTCCGACAAATCTTCTCCAAACAAAAACTTTGCTTTATTAGCTGTGAAAATATATGTTGAAAATGCGCCTTAAGCGTCAACTTCTCTGGGGAAAAATGCATTTAAATCCACTCTTGAAAAAAGACGGAAATGTCTTTCCGAGCGCCCAATAGCTTTTTCTCCGATTCTGAAGGAATCGAGAATGCTCACCCACGACTGTTGCGAAAATATTGCCAGCTTTTAGCATAGAAGTGAAACTCACGATTTTTCGACTCTTTTAAATGCAACGGCTGCTCTAAGAGGTTTCGTGAGTCGCATCATTGTTCTTTAATAGGACAAATAGTTTTATTCTCCGAGTCTTTTCTTATAAATTTCTCCGCCTAATCTAAAGGGTCTAAAGGATGGATTAGGAATTTCTTGTTATGATCTTTTGGTAGTCAATCGACAAAATTCCTTTTGAATACCAAAACATTTAAAGACCTTTCCTTTCCTTTCCTTTGAAGCTGAATAAAAGGGCACATGGTTCAGTTTCTAATTTGTTGTTGTTGCAATTAAGAATCATATTGATATACTTATAAGTCCCTCTCTGAAGAATTTTAGGTTAATTTGTCAGATATGTCCGGAAATAAGACATGCTATCTATAAATTAAAAAGTATCTCCTTCTTCTTCTTTTTCTTCTCCTTCTTGAAAGTTAATAACTATATACGATAACATTTGTTAAACCAGATGTTCATACACATGTTTACATGGGTGACGAATACTTCTCGATGCTGCTCAAACAATAACCCATTCAGATTAAGTTAAGTTCTAGTAATAAGCGAAAGAGGCATAGGCTACAACTTAAGTTTATTAAGGCATAAATTATTAATTAGCGTATATATATTTATTGTTTTAATGCTTCGACTCTTTCTCTTATTGGGAATCGAGTCATAAAACAAACTAATCTTATGCCTCTTAGTTAATACATATACATATACATATACATTTTTTTAATCTTATCCAATTCATTCATATTCCCCTTCAGTGGCATATTTTGCATCCTCCCTTAATTTTAAACTGTATATTTCCTAAGAAATTGTCTGCATTCTCAAAAAAAAGAAGAAATTTAAACGCTTGTCTACCCAATATTAAGTCATAAACTATAGCAGACATCTTGAGAAAGTCAAAAATGGAAAAAATTTACAAAAAAAAAAAAAAGAAACAAAAATTTTAAAAAACACATAAGTGTTGTGTTCACTGAACACAGTCGCTTAAGAAATTCATCTTTGCGTTTCCTTCACTCCCAAAAAAAAAAAAAAAAAGAAAAGAGGAAAAAAAACTGTGCATACATTTAAAAGGTTCATCCTTTCCTGCCTCTGCTCATACTTTTTTCAAAAACATGTGACATAAGTATTTTTTTACTCGTTATAATCATATCTACCCCAACATAACTAGAAAGTATGCTAAGTTTATCATTTTGTTTGCAAACTTGAAAACCATAAAATCACATGAAAGTGTGCCACAGTCGGCGGAAAGTTTTCTCGCCAAAGATCTTAGCGTTTTTATGATTTTAATAATAGTTTTGCATTTCTATTAGCGACTGCATGAAATTAAACAAAAATCGTCTGACTTCTTTCAAACTGTCGTTGAACGTTGCGCTATTGAATGTTTCTCAAAAAGCATTTAAAAGATTGGTGTCAGCTCGTAAGCTGTTTCAATGCTTATCTTTGGTTTTGTTTTTGTTTTTGTTTATGGTTCTTTTTCTTGTCTTTTTTAATCAAAAAGAAGTACCTTTGAAGAGTCAGAGTTTTTATATGAACCGCAAAATAACGCTACACGCAACGACCATAACGGCTGCGACATGCATTACGGTACAGAAGATGGATTCCATCTTGTAAACATAACCCGAAGTATAAAATAAATTCATTACACGTACAAGAGGTCTGTCTGCGTTAAATCAAGGGTGTGTAGATACGTGTAATAAGCGCAGAGCTCAGCACATAATACGGAAATGGTAACATATGTGTGTGTATATAGATACTAAATGCAGTTTATATTTGTTCTTACATTTCATTTTTTTCCTCTTTTCACGTTCATATATAAAGCGAATAGTGGCACAGCCCTCTCTACCTCTCTACATAACAAGTATAATGCGGTTACATTTAATAAATCATGTGATTGAACTAAATTACATTAAAAATAAATTAGAATGAAGAAGATGAATATGAATGCTAAACCATATTAATTTACACACACATCTGCTTTTATTGCTATTATTGCTAGATATGATAATATTTCAGAACAATGCTTATATATATATATCATGATGTATGATTAAAGCTCGATTTTTCTAAAGAAAATCAATGTAGATTAGGTGTGATATTTAAAAATTTCATCTAGAAATCAGAAAGGGAAGATATTTCCCCTCTCTTCATCTCTCTTGTAATCTAATCATTCAGTACGAGATTAAGGAAGAGTACTCTAAGCATAGAAAGCTTAGGAAGCGAAGCATAATAAGAACTTTTCGATAAACGCAAAAGAAAAATAAATTAATTAACAAAAAGTCTTCCTCGTCACACATTCCATTTGACCCCTGATTTCTTCAGGTCATTTTTACACTATAGTATCTTCGTCCGGCACTACAATGCCTTAAAAAAAGAGATTGACCTACGATTCTGAACCGATTTAGCTACGGTTGTCTATCAGTCTGTCCACCCATGCTTTCGCATTCAAGCGTAGAACATATACAGAGTGTTATTTGCATATGGAGGCCAAAGCGATCTCTGTCGATATTCTAAGGCCGACAAGTACCATTTTAGGCGATTTTCTGTCACAATATTATAGCGAATCAAACGGTGGACGTACACTCAACACACTTTTACTTGGGTAAACTTGGAATGCTATCGTAATCTAAACTAGACTCGGTAATATTATCACTGAGCGAGTCGAACTTGTTCGTCTATTCCATTTCGCCAAAAGATTCCACCGAAGGTTTAATATGTATTCCGGCCAAGGTAGCTTTACTTTACAATGCTCAATTATGCGCGATAACCGGCGCCACCCAATGAGCAGAGCAATTCACTCCGAAAACGATTCTTCCCATGTAACCTTGTAATCAACGTAGTGGGGGAAACCATTAGCAGACAATGGAGGAATAAAAACCTTCTTACCTACCATTTTATGCCTTTAATCCAGAAATCCACAATTTTCCCCGTTTTTTAAGATGGAGTAAAGCTTAGCTCCGTAAGCTAAGCATAAGGATAATAACACCCAATGGATCGAAGCAAAGTTCTCTGCAGATTCTAGCCACCATGGGAGATCTGTTGTTGGCTTTATTAATCCTTACACTTACTTCCATAGTAAGAGAAGACTTTACAGCCGAACTTTAAATAATAGGTCGTACAGTTTCGCTTTGCAATCGCAGGAAAAGAATAAGATATGCTTGTCACTAGCAAAGGCATTTATTGCTTTGGAAAAATGAGTTGTTGCAGTCAATGACTCACAAGCCCTAGATTAGAGTAAATCAAAAAGAAGGAAGAACGATATGCTTTCTATGCTCTCCAGAAAGCCATAAATCATAAATTGAAGAGCAATAAAATATTTAATGCCAATTATTCTAAAAAAAAAAAAGCATAGAGAAAATTGTCATTGAAAATTTGAAGGATCTCGTTTAAAAAACGTGGAAAAAAATGGAAAGCAATTAGCTGGATATACCCGCGTAATTGCGTATCAGCACATGAAACTCACATCGTATGTATCTCTCAGATGCGAAGAAGCGCTTGATTTTTTTTTTTAAGAAAGCAAAAACAATTCTTGTTAATAATTCATTGTACGAAGGGCGATTTGTTGTGACTTTTTAATATGTGAAAAAGAAAAATGCTTCAAGGAACACTATCCGTCGACAATCTGTTCAATCTTTTCTGCAGTTCATACTCGTATATTGTATTTAAAGGCGAGCACAATATACCGATGAGTTGTTGTTTAATGATCGGGCTGTGTGATCATATGGAAGACTTCTTCTATTTTCTGTTTTTGTTTTTTTTACATTCAATTATTATTTTGGTCATAAATCATAAAAATATGTTTTTATTGTCTTACAAACAATTTCTCCAAAGACATGTTAAGAACGTGAAGAATGCTGTGTCGTTATGTCGCAAGGTACGAGTTTTACCCAATGCTTGTGTATGCCATTTTGCTATCTTCTCTGGTTTAGCCTAATTCGGTTTGTCTCGTTACACGGTAGAGTAGAAAATTTTTAGTTAATTTGTAATTTTCGTTGCTTACGATCTTTTAGAAATTTTCTAATAATTGCTTTCGATACATGCTATGTTTTACGGTTACACAAGTATACCTGTGTGTTTATGTGCATCTCTGATCGCGCCCTCCTGGTTCTGATAACAAAACCACCAATGATGCAATAGGTCTGCTTTTATAGTTTCGTTTGCAAACACACACATATATATATATATATATATATATATACACACACATCGCACACACAAACGTATAAATGCGTATGACATTCATAATGGAATGAATACAATTCAATACATAACCAACTTTCTCTTTTGCATGCACGTTTATCTTTTATTTATAAAAAAAAAAAAAAAAAATTTTTTTTTTTTTTTTTTTTTTTTTTTTTTGTTTTTGTTTTTTTTTCTTTCTGCCAATAAGCCTAAAATGATTTATAACATTATCTTGATATTCGTCAGTATTTCAACAGCATTTTGTTGGCGCTTCGTTGGTAGCAAAGGAATACTAAAGGCATTGTTCCTCGGTTGCTCGAATAATACGAATACATGATATAATATAATAAAGGAGCTGAGAGCTACTTTTCGTTTACCAACTGCTTAAATGAAATTTATTAACAATGTTCTGTTCTTTCAACAATGTTTCACTTTAATAAATTAATTTTCTAAATGATTGCACATATATCGATCGCTACATGAAAATACAGGGGTAATAAAGGGGTTAAATCGATTCAATGCCTTTGACTGACTTTGCTTAGCATAAAGAAATTGACGTGATTGGGTTTCTTATAACCTTGGCATTTTGCTTTCAACCATCAAAATTGTCTTTTACAGTTAAAATGTATTTCAAAAAGAAGAAGAAGTTGATATTTGATTTCTTATTTACAAAATATTAGGTGTTTGCAAAAATTTTGATCACTTTTTCATTTGAGAAAGATATTTAGATAAGATAAGAAAATTAGTACAATGTAAATTAATATTTTTGGGCAACATGGCAACATGGTCGCACCATGGCGAAAGAACTTATATTGGTTTGATGGCGGTCCACCCAGCTCCCCATTTTCGCACTCTTTTAATTCTTCGGACCCGCGTGTCAGCCAAGCCATGCTCCAGCGATCTAAACAAGTGATAATCAATAGACGCCATGTCTGTTGAGTATGCTCGGTGTGGCAGAGCTTCCCACTCGAGCTGCAACAGTGTATCCTGGGTAACTTTTGCCACAAGTGGCCAAAACATGGCATTTTCTGGTAATTCGTGTCGCCTCTTTTAAACCGTTCAATCCAAAACCGACCATTGGGATATGACGGAGTAGCATCACCTGCTTCTGAACATGTTTGGTGGGCTTCGGTAACAGGCTTCTCCAAGCAAACAGCGAAAGTAATGAATTTGGAAGAAGAAGTATTGTGAGCGCTCCATGATTAGCGTCGGCCTATGCTGAATAAACCCATAGCATTGAAGGGAAAAGTGTTGTTTTATGTAGAAGGAGAGCAAACCCCTCGAATTCAACCGTTATATAAACCGCTTTTTTTCATTTCTTTATCATATTTGCCTGTAAAAGTTGCCGATCAAAATTTTTGCAAAAACCGAATGCATTTGTTTTCATTTGACGGTTCTTATCTACTAGAAAATCTCTTATATATATAGTGTAGAATATCTTTTCTTCTCGTCTTTTGTTCCCCTGGGTTTAAGCAAATTTAAAAATTGTAAACGATTACTTTACGATGGGACGGACGCCATTTACATTTTCGACTTGAAAATGAAGACATGAGCA
>NW_023998517.1:1617142-1641768 GCF_014805625.2 Glossina fuscipes
CGAAGGTCGCCACCTGAACAACAGTGAGAAGGATCACTGCTGGTAGACTGCTCTGAAAGGGGAACAGTGCGGGTAAAGACCCACGACTCGCGGTGTTGTGGAAGGAAGGGAACGATTGATGGGAAAATCTCTTTTGTCTTTGTAGAATACTTGGCTCAATCACTGCTCAGACAGCCAATATAATATTATATAAAGGAGCTGCATAGTGACCCATCATATTTTTGTAGGGTGAACAATAACACTACAATAGTATTAATAATATTTTACTGGGTAAACTAAACAATTATAAAATCTTTCTTTAGTTTGGAGCAGAGGGAACACTTTTTAGTGCCTCATCCCCTTTCCAAATTTGTAACTATTATTAGGAATCAAATTAGTTCGACATATAGTTAGGATATTTCGTGCAGATTCTTTGCAATTCTTTGATGACTACCTTCTCGACCTTTCGGCAAATTTCATTGGATGTATTAGCTAAAGTCTGAAGTATTAATATTTCAGATTTCGAAAATCTTAATTATAGAGAGCGAACAGATGCCGACAAACGGTTGAATTACTATACAGATTGTCCTTAAATTCGCACTTCGCAAGATCATTTTCTATATGTGCATTACTTGCAAATAGTTGTTGCAACAGTTTAGATAGATCTATCTTTTATTATACTGATCGATCGGTCATCACTTTCTAAATCGAACGAAGCTAATCTGTCTGTTTGTCTGTCTTGTGTTCTGGTGTTCAACATACCGCAAATTTTGAGATATTTTAATGAAGAAGATATCTTAATGAACGCTTTTAAAAAATTCTTCGGATCGGTCCACTTTTTCACCTTTCCCCTTACAACATCTTAATTTGAGAAGTCATTACATGAATAAATGTATTAAGCAAAGTGGTGTAAGATATTTAATGATAGGCTGTGTCCCACTGTAGCGTTTTCACATTTAAAAATATACAGTAACTTTGGAATAAATTGGTGTACGTAAATGCCCGTACGAGGGAAAGCAAATAACATAAGTTATTGTCGATTAGCTTTGGACGTCGAATTTGACTCATTTGATTACCAGATACATGCACGGTTCTGGAAATGAACAAATATATTAAAAAATTCGTATCTTTTAAAAGGCACCGCCTTGCCAACCGATAGACGGCGTCTAAAGTATTTGCAGACTTGACCTGAGCATGATATAGTAAACGTTTTATATGAATCCCTTTTGAGTTTGAAGATTTCGACATCACCTAGAGAAGCAGTTGGCCGGATAGACAAATAGAATACCAATACATGCAGAAGCTTATTGTTTTTGGACTTGAGATGCAAATTTCTTCCTCGAACGGGGACGAAAGGCAAAGTATGGAATAGCTGAAGGTAAAACATCAATCTATCCGTCTGTCTGCTTAAGGGTTTTTGAACGTGCGTTTCTTGAGTGGAACCGTCTTTGGAGGGCTTGTTGGATATAAAGCGTCGAACTCTCCTCCATTACTACCGAAAAAGCTAGTCTTGTAAGGAGACGGGTCTTTATCCATTACAAACACCGGCCGCCTGGCCTTCTAACGTTATTAATATGATATATTATTACGTAAGACAAAAATGACGTCAAACGTGGAGCCCGTTACATAAAAGTGTCTGACTTTGATTGAATGATTATGAAAACATTACTTTCGTTTATCCCAAAGAAATAAGTTTTTTGATTGAGATGGGGATCATTATTGGAAGTACGAAAAGATTAAAAAAATTGCTCATTTTTTTGCAGTTCAATTAAAGCTGCAACAAAAAACTATAAATATTAACGGTAAGCAAATTAATTTACTAATCGAGTATGTCCGTCTTAGGTGTTTATCAACGGAAATATGGGCCTCGACAGCCTTAAATTAGTGTTACCGCTTTATATTATTATTATTTTTTCATTTCTTAAAGAAGCAACAACAAAAATTTTTGTGTATCAATATTGATTGGACTAAGGAATTAATGCAACTTTGTTTCCAAATTAAACGATTGCTTTTTGGGTTACGTTTTTAGTTGAATCCAGCATAGCATTTTTCAAAAGAAATTTCTTTTGCCCTTTTTTCCCATATAAAGTGTTATGGGTAGTGAGAGATGATTCGATTTAAACCTATTTAGAAATCTTTGCTTTGCTTTGTTATGTCTACTATAAGCGCATATATAGTTTGAGTTGCACGATTGAAACCGTTTATATATCATTTATCTCAATGTGCACCTGATTCGCACGCATGCACGCACGCACATGCAGACACACCTATACTTAGTTAAATGCAATAACTAATCGCACACACAGGCACACACACACACACGCGCGCGCGAGTATTGCTAAAATTAAAATCAATCGCTTTCAGTGCGGAATTCAATCAACAAGAAAACGATTGATGGCAGTAAAATAACCAGAAAAATATTTTTTAATAAAATCAACACAAACCCTGTAATTGGGATGTTGATGATGATGATGATGATGATGATGATGATGACGAGGAAAAAGAACATTTTATTAAAATCAACACATACTCGTTCCGAAAATGACAATGTGTGTTGCACCAACAGGCAACAGCCAAAAGCATTCGCAATGATGATGGGCTGGGACAAATGATCTCTCACATACGTACATACACACACACACAAACACACGCATATACACGTACACAATACTACTACACTGAATTGAATCCATGTAAAAGCTGACATTAAAATTATTTCAAGTATCTACAAAATTACTTGAAGCGATTCAACAGCGTTGCTTGTGCTATAATCGTTAACATCGTAAAACACATGCAGTCATCGCGCAATGTATTCACCCAGCTTTTGACTAAAACGCTATATTCTTTCCTCTGTTCTCTCTTCCATCTAATCAAAGTAAACAACTACAAAAGAAAAGAAAAAAAGAAAAAAATAAATAAATAGAAATAAAACTGAAAAAAGGATGTTTACGTTGCTGCACCAGGAGCGAGCGGTTAAGCAGGGTTTGGAAGTGTAAATGCATAAAAAAAAAAAAAAAAAAAAACATGAAAATCATCTTCCATGGTTTCGAGGTAAAGTGCACAACAAACAAGTAAAAGACAAAAAAAAAAAAAAATCAAACCTAAAATTGAAACACACTCTCGAATATGTTGGAGGAATTAACAGCCAGCATAATAAGAACAACAACAATAATATGAGCAGAAAGTTGATATTGCTTAAGAAAACAAGTGCAATTTTCGGAAGGTGCACAGCACAAAAGCAACCAGTCAGGCAGGCAAGCAGGCAGGCAAGCAAACAGTTGAAAACATGCAAAGGGGTCACAACATGGCGTGGCTCCACAAACACTCTACATACATCTAAGCACACGCACATACATTGCATGTAAAGAATGTTTCTGCCGTTTTTGCCGCAAAGCAACTGGTTTTTGATATTCTTCTTCGTTTTTTATTTTTTTTGTTCATCTTTTTGCATTTTTTTTTTTTTTTTTTTCTTTTCATTTTGCTACATCACAATCTAAATTCACGTATGTCGTCTTGAGATGCGAATGATGATGATGACGATGATGCCGATGACGATGACGATGACGATGACGACGCTTTCATTTTGGCATCAAAAAATTCTTCTCAGTTTGTTAAGCAAAGTTGTCTTCCTTCTCTTTACCTTGCCTTACTTCCCATTGCCTGCAGTTGCTTTTGCAACTGTCTGTTTACTTTGGCATTGCTGCCTCCATATCCAATGAATCCTTTTGCCTTGGGTTGCTGCTTGTCTTGTAGTTGGCGTCAACTGATTCTACACCGATACAATTCAGTAAATTACACTTTTGATTTTAGTGGCCGTAAAATAATCGTAAATGTCGTAGTTATTGCGACCGAAAGTGCCGATTTAGTTTCGATGCAATTTTTCCCTCAGCATATATATAATCAGTTGGCTGACTGGTTAGACGTTAGTTGGTTAGTTAGTTAGTTAGTTAGTTAGTTAGTTAGTTGGTTAGTTAGTAAGTTGGTTGGTTTGTTGGTTGTTTCGTTAGTTCGTTGTCTTTGCTTATTATTCGGTGTGTGCGGTGGTGACGTCTGATTGTTCTTGAGTGTGTATAGAATTTTGTTTTTATTTTTAAGAGTGTGCTGCTGATTTGCACTTGTTACTGTGGTTGTTATTGTTATTGTTAATAAGTTTCTTGGCGCTTTAGTTGATTCCGCGTTAAAGTTTATTTCGCTGTTTAGTTTGGCTTCATTAACTTGAACACAAAATAAATGCTTCAAGTTGTTACTTCGTTTTCACAATGCTTTATAACAATCTTGTTGTCTTGTCGTGTTGTTGCTATTGCTATTGCATTCTCCAGAGACTGAGGGAGATAGAGAGAGTGAGAGAGAAAGAAAGAGAGAAAGAGAGAAAGAGAGAGAGAAAGAGAGAAAGGGAAAGGGTGGGTGAGTGAGTGAGTGAGTGAGATAAAGATTAAAAATGAAGTCAAAGAAATGAACTTACAAACGACGATCATTCTTTCAAACTTTGTTATTACCTTTAATTTATTTTCTTCAACAATAATTGCGTATAAACTAAAACACAATTTCCATTATCTACACTATGGCTTATGTACGTATGTATGTGTATTTACGCTTTAATAAAGCGCAACTCGTGGCTCGCTTATAAACGTTGATTCGATTTTCACTCACTTGAAAACATTTGTATATTTGCAGATTAAAAGTAATTGCGTTATGTTGTAACTATTTAAGAACAACATCTAGATTGCGGAACGTTCATCAATAAAATAAAGCCGAAGTGAAAAAGTTACATATTAGGATGGCCAGGAACGAAATTCATTTACAGGAAGAGAGAGAGAGGGAGAGGTAAGTCGTTGAAAGCGGTCGCAAGGTGCGGAGCCCGTCAGAAAATCTTTTATAAAATAAATCATTAGCTGATAAAAATATATTCCAAACCCCTGTGCGAACAAGTTATCCGCCATAGACACACTGGTATAATCCTCAGGTTTAATCTGCAGAATGAAGTCCATCCTATATCAAATTTTTCTACTTCTGAGATAACACAATTGGTCTTAGAAGGTCAGCTAAAGCTGTATAAAGTACACCCACCGAAACTTGCGATATATATAGTTTCCATATATTGCGAAAAATTTTCACTTTTAGGCAAAGCATCTTTCGCTTTAAATTTAACACAATTTTTCAATGCTTCTTCACCTTTGTTCTTCCTCTACCTGGAAGGATATTCCTTAAGATATAGAACTACCCACCTGGAGCGCTCTTTCATCATATTTTCGCTTATAAGTAGAACATTACACAAATCTTTTATCCGCTTTTCTTACCCCACTACCTATAATCCCTCCTAACCACAATCATGAGACGCATCTAAATAGATGGTTAAATAAATGAAACAAGTGAAAATATTATAGTCCGGCTAGGTCGAGTATTAAATACGCTACACCATATTCTTATTTTTGCTATAGTACACAAAAAGTACGCCCTGTTTTTATATGGAACGGTATACTAAAAATTACATCCCATTGCAAATAAAGGCTTACTTTCCGTAAGAATGGTTGTTGCCAAGAGGTTCAAAAATTGAGGTACGTGTTCAAAACTCAGAACCGTTAGTTTTTTCTGTCCTAAAAAAGATCATTTTTCCTTACTCTCCTTGCATAGGATAGGATCAAAAAATTAGGCCAAGACGGTGCAAATTTGGTGCTATTTGTTATATGAACTTCAGATTTTGTTATATGAGAAAACGTTCAAAAAATTTCCCGAGCCGGTCCAAACTTTTCACACCAATTGAAAATGCCGAAATACTACCTACCTTACCTAATCACTGTCGTGAAGGAATTTTGAAAATTGAAATTTTTTCCAGGTAACGACTTTCAGTCAGGACTATCGACAGACATCAGATTGACATACGGACAGACGATGTCGATATAGTGAAAGGTAAGTCTATCTTGTACGTGTTGCATATGTCCGCACAAACTTAATATACCCTGCAGCACAAGTGGTGTAGGCTATAAGCGCTACAAATATTTAAACATTTGTTAACAGACGAACGTTAACCAAGGCCTAAATCTAATGAGCATCATTTCCATAGCTATTCTTAGGTCTACACCGAACATTTTATTGTCAGTTTTTGTACCTTATACCAGTTATGACAGAAGAATAGATTAAGTTTCTACGAAAGTACGCAAAACCTAAAAGAACTTTGCACAGTTTATTATATCGACCGATTTAGAAGGCGATTCTTTCTAAGCTTGTTTGTCCGTCTAGTTATCTTTTACTTTTATGTTTAGCCCATACATCGTAAATTTTTGATATGCTATAATGGAATTTGATGCACCAGCGTGTTTCGGCCCTAGGGCGGATCACACCGTTTTTGTCGCTTACCTTACCTTAACCTTCTTATCTTATTTTAATCTCAATAACGATCGAGTCATTTGGTTTAGGGCTGAATGTTCACATTATAATGTCGAAAGTCTTGTCCGCAGCTACGTGACCAATCTTTGTAAATTGTATTGGTTTATTACTGTCATTAATATCATCTGAATCAATATTACATAAATTATTAGAAAAATCCAAACGATAAGTTTCTTGTATAGCTTGTATAAAGCTTTATGGAATAAAGTAACTAAGCTAATTCGAAAAAGAACGAGAAGATGGCAAACGAGACAATTGCAACTCGATCTTTAAAATGCCTTAAATTATTCAAGTCGGTATTCCAAGCGTATTTACAAGGTCTCTAAGATTCACGAAGCAGAAGAACCTTGATTTTCTCAGTATTTTAATCGGTGGTCGAGGTTGGGTGTCCTCTTAAACGTTGTTCAACTTCGACTGCTTTTCCGTCATCTTCAAAGTTTTTTTATCACTTTTAAACCTTGTAAACGATCGATTGTTGTACCGGTTCATCATCTTCACAGTCTTTTAAAATGTGCTTAACCAATTTGGGTTTTGTTCCTCATTTCGAAAATCCTGAGGCAACAATTTCCAGCAGTTACGAAGACAGTCGAAACTTAAGAACTGACTCTAAACTGAATGACATGACACTTTTGCCAGCTGTAAGGTACAATTGTTGCACCCACGTAATGTTAATTGATATCAATATAGGTTCCCCTTACTTTTGAACACGACACCAAGAAGAAAATAACAGCTGAGAAAAGCTAACCCCCTTTAAAGGCGGCCAAATAAATAGAATTAGAATTAGCTCACAGCTCCATAATGTATTTGTAGAGTTATGCAATTACCTCTTGAAATGCTTTCTAGAAACATATTATTCGAATTATTGGGAAGGCTCAGGAACTTGATCGTACCTTACGATTTAGAGCAGAAGTACTTATAATAAAATTACAGATAATTGGATCAACGACGCGCTATTGCAAATAACTTTGTATAGACAATGATGATTTATGCTCCTGTGTTACTTTATTGCCATTCGCAATCTAACACTCGCTGAAAAGTGAATATAACAGATCGTCATGAGTATTCGATACAATGAAGCAGACGTTTCGACTTTTCGCCAAGCTGTTAATTAGGACAGTAGCCCCTTTTATTCATTAATAATAGTATGACCCCAGCTAGTTCTGTATTTTAAAAGTGCTCAGTACGAAACCGCACTAAACCTTAGATTAATAATTTGCCGAACAAATATATGCTACCAATGTGAAGGTCCGCTCAGGATTCTAAACTGGTGACAATATTAGCGCAACAAGACCTAAATGAATTTTTGGCAACCGGAGAAATATTCCTTTCTCTTCCCTTTTCTTTTCTATATGTTACCAAAAGTTTTCGCTATGATCTTTCTTAAAATAATGAATGGAAAGGACATAGGGACATGTGACTAAATCAAAATGCTTTAGATAATTCGCATCATTGATTTTTAATTATCATATAGAAATGACAAAGTTGGTATACCCTACACTCCTACTAAACGCAGCAAGCAAGATTTCATTGCAAACCAATCCAATTAGAAACTTCAATAGTCTTTTTCTTTTTATTTTTCTTTCTTAGGCCTAATGAGATTAATTGAAATGTTAATGGATTTGTAATTTCTATAAAATACAACCATGAGCATCAATTTCTGCCCAGAATCCTGCATGCATACGTCATACAACATAAAAATATGGGAACATAAAACATGTACATTGCAGCAGTGGTTCTTCTTGGACAAGTAGATGGGACAACAACCTTAACGACAATTATGGTAAAACTTGGTAGCACTGCGGTCATAACATAGAGACATCTAACAGTGCCGGGAAGAACTTCGAAAAGGATGTTTTTCTTTTCTTTTTTTGTTTATCTTCACGTCACACATGGACTGGTTTCTTGTCTCACGCTACGGATTACGTAAGTAGACGACATTTATATGAGATACGTTTTTCTTTATTTATTTATTCATTTATTGATTTTATTTTCTTTCATTTCATTTGTTATAAATATATTAAATATTTTATTTCTTGAATTTAATCACAAAATTATGCTTAACCTCTCTGCATTGGCACAAAAGAAGTATTGTTAAGCCTACTCTTGAAGAGTTTTTTTTTATTCGTTTTTCTATAATGTGTTGATTTCCTGTATGCGGCCTCAATGACTTTAACGTCTGCGCTGTTTTAATGCTTAACTCGTAATGGCCGTACGGTCTACAGCATATCAGCAAAATTTCACTGAGTCATTTTGAGTATAAAATCCGTATAATAGAAAGAAAACGAAAAAGAGTGGACTGTGAACAAGGGTAACAACAATAACATTTAATCATCCGCCAGTCGTTCGCTTTGTCTATATATAGACACAAATACACTCAAACTGCGGGCAATGCATTCAATGGTTGCTCGTTAAATTTTTCGCTGCTTTTTCTATCAATGTATTCTGCTTGTGTGCCGTGATGTTTGCCCGCGTGTATGTATGTATGTATGTTATATGTACATCAGAATGAGAGAAACATTTATCAAATTCCAACTAACCTTACACTTACGTATGTGCATAAGTGTATGAATTTATGTCTCATTGCTAATGCAAAAGATTGTCTTGTTGTTTGTGTTGTTTTAAATCAAACAAACAAACAAACAAACGAGCTAACTAAAAATGTTTTTATATCTCGATTCGTTCGAATACAAAAGGGTTGCGCACTACAATCGATGATATAAATTTGTCGTTAAAAATGTCTACAAATTCCTTAAATATATCACAAATTAGAAAAGTTTTTGTTTTCTTTCACTTTTCCGCCTGCGGTACGTCTCTTCGCCCATTCTTTCGCTTTCTACCTTCTTTTTTGTTTATTTATATTTTCTTTGGAAAAAAAATGTCTTCTATCTACAAAAATTTTCGTTATCGTTTTGATATAATTTTTTTGTCGCTATTTTCATGATATTTATAGGACATTAACATTTCATGCTTTATACCAAACGTATCGATTTTCTGTCAGCGTCAGTGGCGTAAGCCCCTCGAAATAAATGTGTTTACACGTATGTTACCTTTTGAATGTTTAAGAATTGTACGGAATGAAAGATAGATTTAAAGCTCAGAACATTAGTGTTTTTCCTCCGAAATTTTTATCAATGCTACTCAATCAATAAAAGAAGATATTCACTATTTATGGTAATTAATTGAAAGGGTTGAATTTCAAAAATAAAAAATTTACTTCTTTGTATGCGGATATTCCGTACGCGCTCAGAAATCTCACAATATGTCACGGTCTGCCTCTTTTTCCCCCTATTCGCCTATCGACGTCCACAATGAAGCACTTTTGTGAGATATGCGCCAGAAACGTAAATGTACGACGGCATTCTTAGATGGCAGAGTGTCATAATGATATCAAGGCCAAGGAGACAGGATTTCTTTTTCAACCAGGTTTAGGGCGCTTTTGCTTCAAGCCATTCACTATTACGGGTTTTATCTTGCAACACTACGTAGTAGTGAAAATCGAGTAATAGTTTTTTTGCACTCAATTAATAAGTCCATTAATACATATTAATAAGCGAAGCGTAATTATACAAGAAATTACAAAATATTCAAAGATTCAAGTTAGACAAAAGAAAGACGCTTAAGTTAATGGCGCAGACCATTATAATGAAAATCAATTGAATTTCACAATTTTATGAAGAGTAACAAACGTCTGAATCAGTATATATTTGTAAATATGTTTCATTTTGGTGCTCGTGTGTGTCAATAACCTTTCAAAAATCCAGCCAGCAAAAGCGAGCAGACCATAGAAAGAGCAGATTACAAATATCAACGAGTTTCCACTCATGGTTCAAGAGTTTTTTGTTTTATATTTTTTTCTTTTTTTTTTTTTTTTTCTCTTCTTAATACATATTAATGTGTCGTGTTCAGTGAAAAAAGAATTTAAAAAAAAACAACCATAAAACTAATTAAAAAACCATCTTGTTAAAAATGAATGTGTTCAGGCAGATAAACAATAAGAGTGAACCGAAAATGAAGAGACAATAAGAAAATTAAAAGACGATAAGGTCAACGGAAAAGATTTCTATTACGTCTTAAAGCGAATCTTGGGTACCCATCAAGTTGAAAAGTTTGCTCACTTCATTTACTTTCTTTCAATATGTGTTAGCCATTTCTTAGCCATTACAAGTACATCTCTGTTTAGGTGCATTTACTTGTAGTTTAGTTCCAAGATCTTAAGTATTGGCTAACGATTTTTACACATGTAGCTGATTAAATGAATAGATAAGTGTATGGAATAAAAAAAGATATATTTAAACGCTTGCGCGTGTCCTTCTGCTTTAGGATTGAACGAATTGAAACAAAGATAGAGAACGAAAACTTTTTGGCGGGCGCAACTCTTCTTAATTCACTCATACGCCCCGACGTATGAAAAATTGTAGAAAAACCATAAAATACCGCGACACTGAGTTACTGAGTCAGATTTTCGACTTTCAAGACTGGCTCTAAAGGAGCGTATGACGCTTTTATATATTTTCTGTAATATACTTATTTGGATCTACGCAATAAAATTTGTGCAACCAAGAGGCATTACATGTTTTAGAAAGAAGTTGTGGGTAGCCATCTTTAGCATATTTGAGTTTTCTAGAAAAGGCCTATAGGCATATAAATAGCGAATCAACGAATACGTGCCGGTTTTCACACGGTGTTAGAAATGCGATCTCCATCCAAAAATGTAGTTTGGACTTTGCAAAACAATCTCAAAATCGAAAGGAAAGCTCGACTAACTTTTTTTTAACACTTTTTTTTTCCACATTAAATAATTTTCTTTAAAGCTTGCCTTCCAGCAAGAAAGGGAGAGCTGAGAAAGTAGTTATTCACCGATGAAAGCGGTTCCAAAAGCTTTATAACATCTATACTTGCCATTGAGCAAAGCTTCTTTGATAATGAGGTTCAACAATTTCTACTCTGCTCACCGTGAGGTTTTTAAGTGCTAGGCCTTCCTTAAAGCGAAATGCTCCTGGTTTGCAGAAATGTGTCTCGCATATTGGGCGATTACTAACTACATACTATTGCAAGAAATCTTCTCAGTCGAGACAAAGCATTACTCGCGGTGTCCCTTAGATTATTTATGGCATTTATTTTCTAGACTTGGCTCTAAATTCTTCGAGAATAATAAGTATTTGTTGGGGACACTACAAGGTAAGCGGTATAATGGAGTATTTTGCTGTTTAGTTGAAAAAGTTAAGGTTAGGATGCAGGGTTTATATGCGTTCTCAGGTAAGGAACTAAAATTTTCCATTTTTTCTCCCGTCATCGAATGATAGAGTTCTGTAGTATAGGTTGTAAAAGCCAGACATGAGACCAAAAGCCCTCATAAAATATATATGAGATTCTCAGACGGTTCAAAAATATCCGTGCGTCTGTCTGTCCGCCCGCTGTGCAATTCAGAAATATCGATCAAATAAAGAAAATAAATATATATTTTGGAAATGCTTTAGATTCTGAGAGGATTTCGCGACATCCGCCTTTCTGCTCGTCCTTCCACTGCCTTCTGTTGCCAAGCTTACTATTATGAAAATACAGAAAACTCGCTGAAATTCGCCGAAAGATTTCTAATGTAAGGTCACGTCGAATTTTAAAATGGACTTGATTTGCTAATAATTTGCTTACTTATGACAGAAATAAAACTAACAGTTGTTTCAGAACTCTGAGCGACTTAAAATTTGGTTAAATTATTCATTGGAAAGTTAAGACCAAATTTTATAAAACTTTTAAATATTCAGTTAGGGTTTTGAGTTCTCAAGGTACATGTTAAGGCGAATACACCTATCTTGTTTGTTGTTTTTGCTTCGCTGTTATCAAGTCTAAAGCAAATTTATGTTCAGCTTGTCTGAGAGTATAAACAAGTATTTAATTATATTATAACAGTGTTGACATCTTTTTTATATAGCTATAATGACGTCGTGTTTTTAGACATATGTCCCGTCTAATATTTATTCGTACTGAATTCATACTTTCAAGCAGGCAACCTCGTTATAGGTTACACACGAAATACAAAATATGTATGTAAAGGTAAAAAACGAAAAAAAGAAAAAATCGATAACAAATGATGTAATTACAACATTAGCAATAACCCAAAAAGACTAAATCGAACATCTGATCCTAATGATATCAAATAATATTCGAATGTAACAAATTGATGGCGTCAGATGCTGTTGTATAAGATTTTATACGAAATGTTTCTCTAACGAATTCAAAAAAAAAAACAACAAAATTAAATGAATATCAAAAAAAAAAAAAGCAAAAGGTATATAAAGCCATAAAGAGAATGCTTGCAACACTTGAAAATCCACAGACATGTAAGCAAATGAATTACGATGTGAACGTTGAGGAAAATTATACTTTGTATATTAAATTAAGTTGTATCCTTCTGCCATTCAAGATGATAACCCATGGTAAAATTTAATTTCACGCTTATGTGAAACGAACATTTGGTCATTTGGAAAGAGAAGAGGAGAACGACAACCAACATCTATCTCATCAAATATAATAAACAAAGGAAAGAAGAAAAAAATATTATTCTTATTATTATTATTATTATGAGTTAAGGGTATAAAAATTGGGTAGACATCTTAAAAAATTGATGTACTTCATAAAAAAAGAAAAGCCACCGCCAAGAGGTTGATTTTTGAAATAAAGGAAAGAACTTATGACATGTTGCATTGCAGGCACAATTTTCAAGTCAGCCGAGGAAGATAGCTATATTAAAAAAACAAAAACCAAAAACAAAAACATCTACAACAGGCGTCCCATATAAATAATAAATTATTGTACGTATAGCTCAGTAGTTTTTCAGCATAATAGCAACCCTTAAATAGCAACAATCATTGTTACATGCATTCTTATACATATTTAGCTATTTACGTTTGTGAAGCGGGGAAACTCTTTATATATAGCAGCAAACAAGTTCACTAACAACAATAACAATCATTTTAAGAAAAGACATAAATCAGAGAATTGAAAGAAATTAAAACTTGAAAGGAAAAATCATCTATACGTGTACGCCTGTGTGTTCCTCCGCGTATGTGTGTGTGTGTAGGGCATGGGTTACGATTGCTACCATTTTAATTCCAAACTGACACATAAGAATGTACGACCAATACAATATACTTATACAAACGCACACACACACATATATGTTCATAGAACATAGTGAACCAGTCATTCAGATGCAGCAGCATCCGTTGTTTAAGTTGCTCTTGCTTTCATATATAAACACACATATGCACACACAAACACTCATTTACGCTCTCTCTTATGGTGGTGACACAAAAAGGTCAAAGTAAAAATATCGTAGACAGTCAAAGCAGTATCTAAAGCATATTCCCATCACTTCATCTTTACGCATGTATATGGCGATCACACGTACTGCCATTACTTCAATTATCTCACACTCTATAATACCTCAGGTTTACATTTCAAAAAAAAAAAAAAATAAAATAAAAAAATGATTCATCGTAATGGCTCTGTTGACAGAAGTAAATCTTTCGAGTTATCACACATTAATAAAGCAAAGCATAGAAGATTTTCTTTTTTTGATTTCTATTTTCATTTTTTTGTTTTCAAAAATGTATTAAACTATAAATAACAAAAAAAGACTTATTAATGAAATGCAACATATTACTATGAAAGACACATATTTTCATCTCATAAATAATAACAAAAATAAATCAAGAATTATAAAGGATTTAAGGAGAAAAGAAATAGCGTTGGGTTGTAATGCTTGCTCTACGTTGACTTGAAGGCGAATTTTGGATACCTAAAGAAAATAAAAAAAATGTTGTGCGGAGAAAAAAGACCCCATAGTCGATCCTAAAGTACATTTTTCTTTGCGTCATTTTTTAGAAAGTGCTAGCGATAGTGCTAGCTTACGGTGGGCCACGGCCCATTACTATTTCTATTTCGTTTTTAAACATTTAAAAAGGGATTTAATCTTAACACATAGATCCTTCAGAGGCTTCATCCTTCATTCGCTTAACGCAGAGTGCGGAACCTTTCTTGACATAGTCTCCGATAAAAACATGGACCGATAACTAGGCACGCCGGCAGACATAGCCCTATATGTATTCGAAAGCTGCTTTAACCATATAAATATTCCGTTTCGCTATTATATTAAATGAACACGTACGAACCTTTCATTAGCCCTAGCTAGTCGTGGCAATATCAACATCTACATGTCCATGGACATTCATGCACACACTTATATATGTATATATGTATATGCATAATTATATAAAAACTAAATGAAAAAGTCCCCTAAAGTCGACCAACCGGTACGAAAGCCAATGATATTTTTATTTTTATAAATATTTTTCTAAATTAATAAAATAATATAAATAATAGCTTTTAATAATAGGAAAAGGTGTTTATTGCCTCTCCTTTTATATACAAATTTTCTGTAAAGATGGCACAAATCTCTCTAATGTTAAAGGTTAAATTAATTTGTTCTTTTCTGCTTTTTTTTTTTATGAAGAAAACTTCTTTAAGAAAATCTCTTTATTTGAAAATCATTTTAAATTTATTGAAGAGAGGGTTGAAATTGAAAATCGTAAGCAATCTTGTAGTTGTTGCTTGTTTCTTTTCCATGATGCAAACTGCTGCCAGATACTAGTTACCATCTAACCCGCGCGTGATGGCTATCATTATCAGAAACAATTTTTTTGTGTAAAGCAAAAATTATCATAAGATCTTGAAAAGAAATTATTCTCTTCTATTATTATTATGCTTATTGTTATTATTATATTAAAGTTCAGCTATATTATGATAAATTTCATGCGAAGTCAGTGCACAATAAGTTTGAGAATGCTTACAATTCATTCAATAGTAAGTAATAAGTGCGTCCTATCCACTGTAGAGTACGTAAGGGTTGCTGGGATAACAACTACCTGCACGTTTTGCAAATTTTGAAGCATTCGAACAAGTACAAAGCGATGGTCGCCTCTTGTGCTTGCGAGAGTCTTTTTGTGAAATTTGCAGCCCCTACGAACCATCACTTTTGCAATTTTCTTCGTGAGCAAAAGGGCGCTTAAATGTCATCTCGTGGATGAATAATGCCTTTAGGTTACCAATTATTGATTGCTAGATTTTCGCACCATTTACTCTGTAATTTTTGTTTGTCCTCTTAACCAAAACAAAAAAGGCATAAATTCCTAAATTCAAAATAAACCGGGTTGCACTCGGAATTATTCAACACTAAGAATTTGAATAATAATAAGTTTTTTTGCCGTGCACATAAACACTCGTAAAGGCAGATAAATGTTGTATTCAAGTCCACACATACTTATATATACTGAAACGATAGCCAAGATCCAAAATTATGTTGCAGTGAAATGCATAAATTGCCGAAATTAATAAATAACATCATGCATACATTTTACGTGTACACATGCACAAACACACACATATATATATATATATATATATATATATATACGAGCATATGTATGTAACGATAACCAAAATGATGAACAAATGTGGGTTACGGATACGTTGCAACAATTCATGTGTTTATATATATATATATATATATATATATATAAATACGAGTAGTGCATGCAGATACGCTTCAATATCTTAAATCTTATGTACGAACATATAAAATATTTCAGTACAGAAGTTTACGGCATGCTCGCTTGAATTATTAAGCACGATATCTGAAAACAGTGTTTACACGGTAGCTTACACTAAAAATGATCCGCTTTATTGCAAAGCATTTATTTTCGGTTAAAACTGTTGTAAAAAGTATCTCAAATACCTTATGGTGCTTGCTCTTTTGAGCTCTCCACCCGTTTCCATCAGAAAATACCAAAGCCTTACCTTAGTTGGCTGGCTTACAAAGCCTTACTTTCTACAAGGACCATACAGTATGAGAAGTGATTCGACAAATAGAGCTATGTGGTCCAAGCTTATCGTATAGTAAATTTGTATAGCGTATTGCTATTCCGAAAGAAAATTCTTTATAAAATGCTAGTGACTAGACATTGTTGACATATAAAGGAGTGCTTTAAATATGTAGAGAGATAGATAAGAATGCCTGTGTGTGTAAGGAAACAAAAAATCGTCATATTCGATCCAAATTTTTTTTTTGCATTTTTGCCGAGTAATAATAAAAATCTCAGATTTTATTCTTATAACGACCTTTCCACATAAGAGGGTACAATGTGGAGAGTGCTCGTAGCAACAGTTCGATCTATTTCTGTTCCAACAGTCTTACATTGCCTTACATTTCCAAATATCATTGAAATACGTCTAAATTTTGCAGCTGATTGGAAATCAAGCGGGCGGATGGATGGACAAAAATAACTAAAGAAAAAAAATAAACCTGGATCAATTGGTATATAAACAGATCTATTCCATTGCAAGTCTTTATGAGTGCGTCCTCTCCCAGTTTTCCAAAATCCCCAAAATCTCTGGCATACTAAAACTCCTTTACACTGCGACACTTTCGGACACATCTTTACCGCGCGATGCAAATACACAAATGTCTTGTCAATGCCCGGTAAATATTTGGAAATTTATTATCAACGCCATATACATATAGTATATGGACCGTAACATAAATCACAGAAAATGATTCCGCGAGATTTGCTAATGACGTACTTGCGCACTTGACGTATGTGATTCCATGCTCTATTAAGCTGGTTTTACCATCAATTTAAAGGATATAATACATAACGGAGGGATGAAATCGTAAATCATCCTTAAACCAAGTCGATATCTTTACGTTTGTTAGATTATGATTAATTTATATAAAATACACTGAGTAAATTGAATTCAAAATAAGTTCGACAAGACAACTTCAATTATTAATCATATCATAGAAGTTTTATTTGATGCATATCTTCAAAAATTAGAAAAAAAAATGATTAGAAATAAATAATTATTGGGTTGGTAAGAAAGCAATTTCGGTGCTAGGATTTATACGGATAGATATCTATCGTATGCAGGAGAGTGAAAAGGACGGTACTTATTGATTCAATTTCCCAAATGCTTTTCGTGCCAATACCTTGTCCTTATGGGCCCTCGTCTTTAATGTTTAAGAGAGATATCAGCTTAACTCGTAAAATGTATGTTAGCAATAGCTTCAGCGTGTTACAGAAAATATGCAAATTAGTTTTCAAGCACTTTTTACTCCATTTTAACCTAATGGCCAGTTTCAATTTTCCGGCACATGTCTGACGTTCTCTTTCACTTGCACTTATCGAAAAAATATTTCATTGTCTCACCCAACACACATGTCATACCTCATCCAAGCATACGGAGATACATACGTTTATTTTCCTTTATAATTTTTTTTTTTTTTTGTTTTTTCGTTTCATTTAAAAGTGTTTTCGTACAGCACACACAAGCATTCAAAAACACTGAAAGAGGGCAGTGGCACAATTATATCCTTTTCTACGCATATACCGTTTTGTACGACTGCCCCAAATATGCAGGCGGCATATATTTCATATCTTTGCGGATGACCCCCACAGTTTATGTATTACATTCATGTATGTATATGTGTCTAAAAGTAAATACCAATCTTTTATATACTCGCCTGTGTAGATATGTACGCAAATATATGCATAGGTTTGATATATTATTCATGTTTTTGAATTTGCTCCACAGTTGAGCTTCTAACATAGATTCATTTGTTGTTATGATTGCCAGCGTAAGTGTTTTACATTTTTCGATACATAGATAAAGTCCTTAGCTGCTTGCCATGAATTTAAAGCTATTTAAGAATATATGCAAACGAAAAACTTCTCCTGCTAAACTTATTAAGCACTTAAATAGCGCTTTTTATAAATAACGGTAAATAAAGGGATACATAAAATTGATATTCCTTACAGTACGAAGACGTCATACGATTCAATCCAATGTACGAGCGAGATAGCATTATAATGCTTTTAAGATCATTCAATTTTAAAAGTAAACGTCGCGTGTCTCTTGAGGCAATAAATTTCGGCAGGCGTGGAATTTCTTATGGCCATAATAAGTGAGTTCTTTCCTCCAGGCATTCTTACGCTTACCTTCGATTGAAACCAATTTTATAATTACTTCCGGAACTATATCCAACTTATCCAAGCTATTTAGACGAAATTTCAATTCAACCGATCATGCCTGCAAAATGAAAGAAACTTAGCATAAGGGATGGTGTGCACCCAAGCGGACAAATGAAACGCAGTAAGAATTCAAAACAATTTCGGTCATAACCTATTGAGCAAAGTTGTAAACACCAGTTACCATCATCCAGCTACTATTTCTGAGGCAATTCCCGGTAGCGCTAGTCTACTTCGGCCCCGAAGAGATAGAAATTGCCTAAAGGGTACAATTCTCTTCTCTCGCTCTCTTCTGGGTGGGCTTTAAACCGATGATAGCATTTTCTGGGAATTCGACAGAACTAAGGCCTAGTTGTGCAAAGCTGGCTGGCACTCAGGATAAACTATCACTTTGTCCTCTACTTTTTCTTTCTTCTGACTTTCTCTCTCTTCTCTCTCTCTCTCTTCTCAGAACAACTGAAAAGATTTTTTACAAAAATAAAGTCTTCAAACAACATTTCGTATTTAAAATTCATTGCATGTTCAGTTGCGACTTTTTCTGTTTTTGTTTGCTTAGATCAATTTTTATAATTCCTTGAGGATATTAATTTAATTTGGTTGAAAACTTTATTATTACTCGTATTACGAAGAAGAATGCATTCACAGACTAAAGCATTAATGAAATCAATCCACGGAATAGATTCCCTATAAATGAAACGAACGCTTGGTGAGGTTCGCTCTATGAATTAATAAAATTAGTTTACCTCCTAGAGTGAACGCTATAATAAATATAAATTTTGCCAACTGTCTTGCCTGCGTACGGTAAGCAAATCTTAATAAAATCAGTGTGACAAAGTTGAGAGACCAAGTCTAAGTAAAAATTATGTTTATCCACCGTAAGTAAATCATAGTAATCGCAAAAACTTGTAGGTTAAGCATTTCTTTTAATTAAAAATGCGTAGATGCAAATACATACATGCAAATACCTCGCATATAAATATATATTTAAATAAATAAATATATATATATATATAAGTACAAGCATGTAAATCTTAGTGACCATAAAGTATAACTATGCAAATCCGTGTGTATGTTTTTGTAGCCGACATACAAACATATATATATATAAACGAGCGTTATATAAAATAATGTTAGCTTTGCAATTGCTGGTGGCGATGTCGTTGTAGCTTCTGTAAACATGATCGTAAGTTGTAAGTTTACAGCATATAAATTATGTTTATGACATGAAAAATGTTTAACAAGTAAAAAAGAACTATGTACGTACGTATGTGTATATATGAAATTAAAAAAAAAAAAAAAAAAAAATTTTTTTGAAAATAAAAACAAATTAAAGCAAAAATATATATGGTACACAAGTATACCATATATCGGTGTATACAACTGCGTGTACACACATGCATATATGAGAAGATTCATAGAAAGCAAAAGCACGACGTTTTGCACTCTTTCCGACATTTTTACGGCTTAGACATGTATGTTTGTTATTGTATGGTGTGTTTGTGACATGCAACATAATCCTGTTTTAAGATCTTGAATTTCAGTAAAAAAAACAAGAACGAGTCGAAATAATGCAGTAAACTTTTGTTTTTCTTACTCAGGTTTTGCTTTTTCTTTTTTTTGTTTTTGTTCAACAACATTATACATAAATAAAAACAAAAACATTTCATATAACAAATATTTTACTGTAAACTTTTGTTATATTACTGAAAAAGAAAAATAAGAGAAAAGTGATATAATACAGGGTGTTCTAGAATCCATTTATTTATTAATTTGTTGTTACTTCTGATGATTTTCAGCGGGCAAGGTCCCGAGGTCGTTTGTTTCTTTATGGCCTTAAAGCATCGTAAGTCGCTGCTTTCTAATAAATAAGTGCAAAATATTCTCAACTCCCTTCTTTTGTCCGGAAATATAATTTACATTTTAAGTTCTTACCCTTGTGTATTTATCTTTCTTACCTCCATCTGCTCGACAATATGATTTATGTTTTTATTTATATAAATAAATGCTTGCAAACAATTAAACAACCAAACGGTACATTAATCCGTTCCTTTTCAAGTTAGTTCCTTTCACATTGAAATAAGTTTAGCAAATCTAAATGGGCATTACTTTGCCAAAATTTAGCAAAACATAAGTGAACAGGTGATCTTATTATAGAAAAATTGGTATCGTGAGGACAACTGCCAATCAGCTTAGAAGCGAGTTTGACTTTGTAAAGCGAAATATAATCAGAGACTCTTGTAGATAACTTTATAGCTCCAAAGGGGTCAAAAGATCAAAGAGCGTCCCTCACACTCCTTGTCCCTAAAAAATGTCTAGTTTTGCTTTAAAAGCAACCATTCCTGCACTCACCTGATCGGCGCTAGATATATTCTGTAAGAAAGAGTTAATCTTACAGTTTGATCAAATATTAAGTTAAGTCATAATCAGTCAGAAGTTATTCCAATTGAACGCTTCTTAGCTCTTTGTTTAACTAACTTTAACGGATACTGTAAATATAAACGGGAGTCATGGAAAAAAATATTAATGTGAACCATATATCCGGACAGATCAACAACTATCCATCACATAAAAGTTATTCGTGAATGTGGAACACCCTTTACTTTTGTGCAAAAAAAAAAAAAACAAAGATTCATTTATAAAGCTTTATTCTGAGCTCTTGAACTCTTTTTTTATTGGGTGTTTGTTGCTAGTTTTACTCGTCTCTATATAGTTTAATGAACTTTTTTTTTCGTTAGTTTCTAAATAATGCTCCTCGTACAGTTGTAGCATATGGTCAGTTTTTGTTGTTTTTGTTTTTGTTGTACAAAAGAAGAACTCGTAAGCACACATGACCAAACAACACAACTCCAAGTGACATTTACACACATTTACTCATTTAGCTGGTTAGTCTGCTGCTTACAGCCATGTTTGCTTGCATTTCTTCCCCTCTCCCTCTTTCTCACCCTATGCGGTGCTGCATTGGCGTAAAAGGATGAAATTTATGACATGTCACGTAATTGTTGCGCTGTGTCATGCTGCAGTGTTTCAGGGTTTTGTTACACAATTTTCATTTCTTAAAAAGTAAACATCGCTACGTTTTGTAGAACAAAAAAAAAAAGAAGAAGAAGAACAAAAAAAAAAAAATAAATATAAAAACACAAAGCAAATACAGGACAGATTTTTCATTTACTGCAGTGCATGCTGTGTCGTTCAACAACAATCAACGTCCACTCCACGAATCCTTTTAAATGCCTGCTGCAGTTTCAATTACAGTTGTTTTCTGTTATCCTTTTACACACTATTCTATCATTTAGTTGTTGTTTCCGTAAATGAAATAATTTTTTAATTGACTCTACAGCATTTCTAATACATACATATGTCGCTCGCAACAGTCAATTCGCACTAGCACTGAATATTGTACGCATATTACAATCCTTTTTTCAACTAACACTTTCGCTGCGGGTGTATTGAAAAGAAAAAAGATGGAAAGGAATAACAACCTGAAATATATATATATATATATATATATTTTACAACATTAGTGACGCCGCTGGAAGTTATTTCAAAAATCAATAGAAATAAAAATTTTATAATAGGGAAAGGTCTGCGTGTTGTGGACTCTAAAAAAATATTGAGCCGGATGGTAGTATTAAACCTATTTGATTCCACATCTCATGAGTTGAAACTTGTATGAGAATCATTACTTCCACAGTCGTTTCTCAACAGGTAATCAGCTTTTGCAAAGGTATGACACAAAAATGCATACCTGACTGGATAGAAATTCATCAGAAAAAGTGTAGATTGAAAGCTCTATTTGAATGTGGCGCGCGGCGAATTGAAATTTTTTTCTTATCTTTTTGTGCTCCTTTATAAACCATAGGAGGTGACTGAACAGTTGAGTGACCCAAATGGGATCATTTATTTAGATCGAACAAAGGCCAGAAAAAATGTAGGTCGCTTTTAAACTCATTTCACCCGAAACAAGAAACACTATGCAAAGATTGTTTTAACTTGTACACCCGTCAGAGTTCAAAACACCAATAAATGAAAGGCAAGCGAAGGTCGCCTAGGAAACTTATGATGAAGTGTCTGTCGTCAGTCTATATACAAGCAAATGCTTCATGGTGGGCTACGGCTCAATGTTACACCACTTCGCTTAATACAGTCCTTGATATCACGACTTCTCGAAATAAGGCGTTATATGGATCGATTCAAACTATTTTGAAGAGTGTTTGTCTTTTAGCCAAAGAGACACATCCGTTTCATTTAAATATCTCAAAAGTAGTCAGCTATAGGCTGAACACAAGAATAGCAGACGGACAGGTGGGCAAATAAGCACAATTCGATTCAGAAGCACCTTATTCTTGTGATCAGTGTAGCAAAGGGTGGCCCAATATGAAGTTCTTCTTAGTGTTGTGTACCCACACGTGGAGTAGGGTACAAAACGGTCCGTACTTTTGATACTATTTTTGAAAAAGCAAAGACTGGCACTCACAATGCCATGATTAAGGAAACCTATTAGTCGACCTCTATATGAAATTATTCGAACATATATAACTCATACGCCTTGTTACGCATTATGAATATTTCTTGTTGTTGTTGTGTTGCGTTATTCCAATAAATGAGAATTCAGATAATATCCACTCTATCAAGAGACCAGAGACGGAATGAACTTAAAAGCCACGGATGCTGCCTTCAAACACTTTCTCCTTTTCTGCCCGTTCTGCGAACGAATAGATCGTATTACGAAATTCTAATCGAGATCAAAGTTGTGACGACAAAAAAAGGGAAAGATACTATTTTTTCTGCATTACTCTTAGAAACCAATAGAGAAAGAGAAAATTTTATAAAATTTTTACAAATTTGTGGATTCCAACGTCGAGTATAGATAAGAATTTTCTTAAACTCACCTAAATTATGTGTCAGGCTGTCTCGTTTTAATAAAAAGAAGAAACGTTTACGTTGGCATACAAATGCTCCCCCAAAAATACCCCTGATAAAGGTCCCATAAAGCACCGGCATTTTTTTAAGACAACACTTGGTCATGTCTATCCGTCCGTTATATATTTTTCTTCTTGTTTGATGCTTGGCGATTGCTGTGTTAAAATATGCTTATTCTATATAAGAACAATGACAACAATTTGTTCATAACAAAAAACACAAAAACTGGAAAAAACTAAGAATAATTTCCTTTATGAACAAACAACAATTTGTAGCAGAAAGGAAAGCAAAATTTTATTTACCGACATTCAAAGTCCAACGGAATCTTAAGATGAAAATTTTACTCTTTGAATCGTTGCAGTAATAGCGACGGTAAGTTCTTCTGATATTACTATAAAGCTTTGCTCTATCACGCACATAGATACGTACATAGTTTTCATATTTATTTTAATAAATAAATTGTTTTTTTTTTTTTTTTTTTTCTATACACCGCGTATAATTTATGTGATATTTTTGACTTTGTATTTAAATTTATATTTAAATCCGTTCATCCATTCGGCCACCCCTCGTCCAGTCTATAGCTCGTCATGACCAACCCACACACTTGCCGGAATTTGTCCTTTTCTCTGCCAAAGTAAAAGAAAATATATTTCTTAATTAAAATGCATGCCCGCCGTTGTGTCGTGCTGAGATTGCGGCCATAATTTTAATAAAATTATGTTCTTTTTGTTTCCGCTACAAATAGTATTTCACATAAAAGCAAACAAAAAAAAAAAAAAAAAAGAAGAAAAAAAATCAATAACTTTTACATTAGGGTTTCGCTGGCTTAACTTGTTTTTTTACGGATATTTTTTTTTATATGAATTGTTACAAACGAAATATGAAAAGAAAAGGGAATAAGAACAAAAATTTTTGATTATTATTTTAAATCGTTGCGTTGAATTCTCTGCGTCTTGTGGCTTTTCGAAATTTAAATTAAAAAAAAAAAAAGAAAAAATAAAAAATAAATGAATTCAATTTTGTTTACTTTGCTCGTTTACATTTTTCTATTAAATCATTCGAACGCAAAGACAAGGCGTACGAAGTCTGCAAGCACAATGAATAGTACCTCCAATATGTCTGCCCTTTAGAAGGAATATCATTCTCGATGTGCCTTAAGACTAATTTGCGATACTTTTCTCCATCCGCGGCCAGAGATGATAGATTAACAAAGAGCGAGTTATGAGAGTTATACCACCAAAACAGGAGAAAGGCTTTCTT
>NW_023998517.1:1641778-1671768 GCF_014805625.2 Glossina fuscipes
AAGAAGAAGAAGAAGAAGAAAAATAATAGCCGATATTTTGGACTTTTGAAACAAAGCATCAGGAAAGAAAAGCTTGAATTACGTTACAAACCAGTTTTTGCTTAGTTCAAGGCCTCTGGATCAATCGATACTGTCATCAAATCGAAGCAAATGAATTCAAGCAACTATAGAGAAAGAGAGTGAAAGAGATAGCGTCCTATTTGTAGTTAATTGTATTTGAATGTTTTCAATTTCAAATCCCCAAAGCATGTTTTATTATAATAAAAATAAAAATAAAAATATATATATATATATATGTATAATGCAATAACTATTATAATAATATAAATAGTAGATTTATAATACGTCAAACAATATTTTTTAAATATTTATCTCTTCATTTATTTAATAATTATTCTGGCTTGCTTTACTTGTGTGAGCTTAAGCTTTAGCAGCTTGATATAAATGACCTCAGGCCAGAACAATTTTTTACATTTTCTTAATAATATTGTTTTATTTTTATATTGAAAGCAAATCATTCATTACTGATATATGGGCAATCAATTTAACACCTTTATTTAAATAATCTCTAATGGACTTTTTATTGGGCATTACTTTTATATTTAATCGATCGTAAATTATCTAAATTAGGACATTATGTCATTAACAAGTTTGTATAAATTGCACAAAAACAATCATGTTTCATGTTTTTTTTTTTTCTTTTTTTCTCTTTTCTGGTAAATACATTTTAAAAAAATATTTCATTTAAATACGATTATATGTAAACACTGCTGAGTAAATACATAATTTTGAAATTTAATAACTATGTAAACTTATCAAACCGGAGGGTGTATTAACTTTATCGCTACGTGCATAGCATTAAGTTATTATATATGTTTATGAAATCTAAGCAGTCATGCCGAACGCTTACATATATCTCTCGTTTACGTTGCCTGTGCTCAAATTACTATTAAAAGTTCGTTACGTAGTCAGCAATCAAGGATGATACGTGGGCTCTCATATAACTCTATACTTCCTACTGTAGTAAAAACAAGTAAAGTCATATTCTCCTCGGAGTGGATTTTTTTGTATTCATTACGCAAGTAATACAGAGATTTCTATTCGTTCGTGAGATGTCGGTTCGTTCATTGAAATCACCTTTTAATTGACTTTAGTAGATTTTTGTATCGACGCTCCTATGGATCACTATATACGACTGGGACAAAAAACTAAGACCCACGTAATTGTAACCTCTTTTAAACCCTATTTACTGCGTCGTCTACGAAATCTTCTTTTCAATTCTCGAAACGGTCGTTATAGTCGATTTCGAATGTTGGTCTCAATTTTTGATCACAGTATTGCTCCACTTTGTAAATTATTCCAAAAATTGAATTGAAAGCTGAAAACACCCGCGAACAACATAATCTTTTCTTTTTGAAATCAATATACATAGGTGGTTGTATATATATAAAATATACATGAAACAAAAAAAAACAATTTTGCCCACTATCGATAGTAACATGAACAGAGGAACAGGGATAGCGCCGTTTCATCAGAATGGGCTACGGAAGGTATTTCATATGCATTTTTCTTCTATATAATGGTTGCTCAGGGGCTGAGTTATGTGCGTCTTCACGCTTCAACGATTACCTTCACTATTAGGTCCCTCCCTACTCGCTCAATATATGCATACGCTCTTCGCATCAGATATTTCGAAATGGCACTAAATACAACACTGAAATCAGTTTTATAAAAAACCGATTTAACTGACTGATTTCCATTTTATTGGAAATCTGAGGTTTTATCAATAAGCCGTTTACAATAAGAAGGCATCTCCCAGCACATTTTTTGTATAGTTATGTTTGAGGACCACTTTCAAAATAGCAAATTAGCAAAACATATATTCATAGAAGAATTTATAATTGATATAGATGTTTGTTATAGGATCAAACTAGGATCCGCTTCATAAGATTAGAGAATCGAATCAATCCGTATTTAATTTTCAAATGAAAAATAATTGATTTTAAATTTTTCTTCAAATAATGAAGCCGTCGGTATGTATTTAAATTAATGCATACAAATATCGGTAATAATATCTAAAAGAGAAGAACAAGAATGGGTGAAAGATAGAGAGACACGACACACAACAGAACAGCTAGGAGAGAATAACAAAAGCAATAGCGTTTGCATGATTCAATTAAAAAAGTTTTTGGCACGCACTAAAAGCCATAAAATCCATAAAAACCCGCATAAAAACTATAAAATGAAAATGAAAAGAATATTAAAGATGAACGAACAACAGCACACAAATAGAAAATGGTCAATATGGAATAGTAGTTAGAAAAAGTTTAATTCTAAGCAAGTAGGAAGATTTTCATCACATATAGATGACTCTTAGATACCCATCATCTGACCGAAAGAGCTACAGATAAGCGGGCAGGTACGTAAAGCATTAACGGATATGAATTGAGCATTAATTATTCATCGTATTCACATATGCGGTAAGGCCACGAATAAGGTTTGGATAGTTTACAATTTGCAGTTTGCTTCAGGATTATTTAAAGCCTGGCGCACGCAAACCGATTCAAAATTCACGCGGCAAGTTTGATCTTTCTTTTATTGCTGTTTTTGTATATCAGACAATGGGCCAGTATGACGAATAGTGAATGGGACATGTTCAACGCATATGCAAATCATTAAAAGCCTTTAGGAAATCATATTCCCCTCCGATCGTCGGGTATTTAAGAAACTTTTTGAGACCAATCAAAAGTTCTCTTAGAATTAGGGTCAATGCCTTTCAGCGTTTCTGATGTCTGATTCTCTCTGTTACCAAAGAAGTAAAATGACTAGCAAACCCAAAAATTTCCAAGTACAAAGCGTAAGAAGACAATTTAAAAAAAAAAAAAAAAACAAAAACGGGGAGCATTCTCGGAACGTGCATGAGTTTTTTACTCAAATCGAATGAAAAGCAAAAAAGAAGAAATAAAAATTTAGCTCAATAAAAAAATAATGTTTTTAAACTGTAAGAAAATGACTTTTCGCATTTTCCAGCGACGCAACGAAAGCGATTGAGTGTGAAAAACAAATATGCATATGAATGAACTCGCACGCAAATACCCATACCCATGGATGCGGGCCGACAGCGCAGCAGTATGTTGGAGCTACATTTTGTAGGGGGAGAATTTTATATTTCAATCACTGTTGGGTAAATGATAATTTTTATTATTTTTATGCGCTTAGGTAACGATCTCGTTTCCACTTACTTAAATTTACGTTTTGATGGCATGCATTTTACATTTTATGTCGCATTCTATCAACTGCCGGGAGAGAATATAACGAAAAAATACTGCGAACATTTTCCGAGAGAAACTCTAGGCGCTTGTGTCTAGCTAGAGAATTTTTTGAATAGAAAGGAGAATATGCTGCATACAACATAGAAAAGAGAATAACTTTTGCTAATGCAAAATTCAAAATCTTGAAACGGAAACAGTTTGTGATTTTATTATATTTTCGAAGCAAGAAGAAGCAGCATAAAAACTCCATATAAAATGCCTTAACGGAAGTCTTATCAAATTAACTATCATTTAATTGAAATAAAACCAATTGCGAGAGTATAATAAAAGAGTAACGAGTTGGAATGCAATGCTGCTTAAAGAAAGCATAAATATTTATGTTAGAGTATTTCGGTGTGTAAGTGCGCGCATATAATTTTCGAAATATCTCAACGTTGAAACTTACCCAAACGTCATTATTATCATCTTGGTCATGGTTTGGCTTTTTTCGGGACGACAGTAAAGTGCGCAGTAGAACTTTTGCGGACGCTGCTTGGTAATCGGAAATTTTTCTCACGGCCGTAATCACAGCAGTAAAATCGATTATACTCAATTTTTATTAAACTTCCCACACACAAATATATATACTTTATGGGGGGCTCGTGTCTTGTTTTGTTCGAGAGCTAATTTCTGCTGAGTAAAGAAAAAAAAAACAAAAAGCACACAATTCTCTCTGTTTATGCTACGCACAAGTGGGTAAGAGACAGTGTATAAACGTAGCCATCGCGCTCTTATCCAATATTGCAGCATCGACGTGAAAAAAAGTCCATTTCACTCAATTTTAATGGCCGCTCTTTACTACACCATTAAAATCTTATACTTATTTGCTCTCTTTCTCTGCTATGCATTCATAGCAAGCCATCCACCATTCGTATGCCATTTGTGCGACGAAGCTGTCTATAGCTTGGTAGTGCCGTCTCTTTTTTTCGCATTATATAGTGACATTAAACTCTCTTTTTAATGGCCTGTTTGCGTTTGTTGTTTTTGCATTTCAACTGTGTGTGTGTGTGTGTCTCTGCTCTTGTGTGCGGAGTCGTGTTTACTTGCATGGGTTTGTTAAGTTTGAGTTATCGGCAATTTGCTTCAACAGTTATGGCTTCCGTATGCAAGCCACGTGGCCTCAGATGCTGCATTAACTGACTGCCCTCATCATTTCTGCTTACCGTTTATATCCGTTCAAGTGTTTTACTCACGCATATATATATATAACTAGTGAATGTGTTTGTTCGTATGCTTAGCTTCGAAAGGTGTGGCCTAATGCAGTAGCGTTCTATGGCGTTTTATTGTGGTTTTATGTTCATTTTATCGTTGTTGTAATGATTCTGTAGCTCGTTTAACTAAAGTACCGATGATTACATTTTTACTCTCAATATTTACTCGTGCTTCTTCTTATTCCTCCATCTTGACTTGCTATTCTTTTTGATGCGTCGTATGCTTGACGGTAAAAATGTTCATTTGGCGACGGCAATTGTTGAGCTGTTGCTTCATATTTTGCTTTCTATATATCTATCTATATATTCTGTACATCGTTGTTTACGTTATATCGAATTCAAGTGTATTTTCTAGTAATTATTTGAAGTGTTTGTTGTTGATGTTATTGTTGATGATGTTTTGCAACCACCATAGAAATGCGATAAAAATATATTTTATTTGCTATTAAATGATTTTTAGTATGAGTGAAACTATATAGCACTTGTCGAACACAATCGTTCAGGTATATGTGATAATTTTATTAATTTCGTGCGTATGGTTTTTGTAAATATTTATTTATATGTTAGAGGCAAAAATTACGATAGTGATGATAAATAAATAGCAATTTATGAGCACACAATCATACTAATAAAAAAGATGAAAGATTTTAGGCAAATAAACTGCAGTAATATCAAGAGGAAGACAACAAGCGCTTTAGGGTAAACAAATGTTAATCATTTCTTCCATAATTAATAATAAATTGTTTATGGCATTATTGGATCGACTTTTGATACATTGAACTTTCTATACCTTTAGTATTATGCTTCTTCTATTTAGGCAGTCTATTGGAAATCTATTTAAAAGGTAAACTGTGATGACCGCATTGCTTTATTCAATAGGTCGTTTGCATGTCATTGATATGATCAAGAAGTGGTTCAAATGTATGACTTACTGTCAAAATGAGTTACTCGCGTTGCATTTCGCCAAATATAATCAACTTCTTTTTTCTGCGCAAATTCTTTAAGGGCCAAGTATTTCTTTCGAAATTAAGTTTTTTTTGCTTGGTTGGTTACTTAAGTCAAAGGTCTATTTATACCAGCGCCGTCGCGATACCCAAGCACTTTCATCCCATAAGCTTCTATTCTCTTTCTTTCCTTGAATGTTGTCCTTTTACGATCCAAATATGGCTCAGCCGATTTTCGTCAATAATTACCAGTAAATCCCAAGGCTCAAATAAACCATCCAATGCAACTCTGTCTACTTAAAAAATAAATAACTGCTTTGAATGTAAAAAGCCGGTAACTCTGGTAAGACTTAAAAGAGGCTTCTTCGATCAAAGCAACCAATGTTTAATTTTTCCTTTTTTTCCAATATCGAAACCGATCAGATATTTCTCGGGTAACATTCAATATTAACTTGCCATTTGTACAATCACCGAAATCTGGCATATCCAGAAACCTGGCATAAGTAGAAAACTTCATGGTGGTTTCATTACGAAAAAGAAAGATGGCGGCGATAAAAGAAATTTATTTGACTAATTCTTTGTATGCATATAGACCTTCGTTTCAAAAGCATTGAACAACGAAATTCTTACATTGCTTAACATTAAAAATTCATAAATACACGTTTAAATGAATAATAATTTTATTTTGATTTACCTAAATGCACAGCACAAGCATTTTAAAATCGAAAGCTGTCATAATATTTTTTATTAAAAAGAAAAAAGTGTCTCTTGCATACTAAGTAAAATCAGAAAGGAGAAAAAGAAGAGCATTTACGAGTTAAGAAGAAAAAAAAAAAAATCTAGAGAGTATAAGACGCACCTTCAATACCTATTCGCAATAAATATCTTGGAAAGAAGTAGATGATGAAAGAACAAAAAAATATCGTCCAAAACAAGAAAAAAAATTAAATAAGTAAAATGACGACTCGAAACTTCAATATTCTAACTCAGACTTTGGATGGTGAAGGCGTGAGCGCTGTATAAAGAAATGTCAAGCTACAACCCTTCGATTTTCAAATCCCAACCAGGAATAATGTTTGTCACTTTATTCGAATTCAATTCACATGACAACTCCTTGGTGGACTAGGCTGCACGTAAGATGAGACAGAGTGAATCGAGTGGGGCGATTCCAGGTTGTCTTTAGGTTAAAAGAAGCCAATGATTTTTAATAAAGTCTGTGAAAGCGTGTAGAAATATTGTTCGATATGGACCTTTTTTTATTGAAGGCAACTTTTTGATAATCTTTTTTTATCGAGTTCTTCACTTCCTGCAGGCGTTTTCAAAGACGCGCCTTTTTTCAGATTTGATTTGTGCGGCTTCAACTAACAAAAAGTGAAAGTTACACAAATTCTTTGCGCTTATCCGTTGCAATCTTTATGACCAATTTAATATGATCCTAAGTGCTCAGCTTTAAACATGAATGCAATGTTCAGTTAAGTAACGCAAACAAATCATGTTTGATTTGTTGGAGCCAACTGCATAGCGAATAAAGTGTACAAGATACAAATGCATATAGTTCGTCGTAGGGATAGAGAATCAACAACTTTTAAAAAATGCTTTTGCGGTCGCGTTGTTCATGGTGGCTTTGATATAGCAAATAAAAAACGTGCTAATTAAAATAATAAAGACATTCGTTAATTGAACATTACACGCATTTAAATGAGTATGAATAGAAAATTTTCAAAGAACAAACTCTGCATATTTATACGCGCTGAGTCTTTTAGATCCAAACCTGCACGAACTAGGAAGGCATATAGTTAAAAGCAAAGCCAATAGATATGAACAATGCAGAGAAAGAGAGAGAGAGAGAGAGAGATCGAATAAAAAATTATTCATGATAAATATAAAGTTTTATGAGTTTTTACTAACATGAAAATATTACGCCTTTTTTATAGGAAATACATTTTATGCGTTAAAAGTGCACAAATAGGCTTTTGCGCACCTAGGAAGTTGACTTCTTTTTCAACGTTGAGTCAATAATGGCAGTGTACAAATAAAATGATCCGGTCTTCAACTGGTGATACCGTCTTAATTGCTAACGGTTTAACTGTTCTGTATCTTATAACTAGCACGGCTTCGATTCTTAACTTGGTCATTTCAGAGGTCTCTAAAAGATAGTTGTGCGTCTGAACGCTTTAACGTCCCTAATCGCCTTTCTTTGAGTTTAGTCAGTGTAAGGGAATGCTGAGCCAGGATTTTGTCTATAGCTTTATGACATCATCGTTACATTTCGTATCTTTTTAAGGTCAATTTTTTTCTTACAGTCCATATAGACAAAGGTTTTCTATTAATTTTTATGGATATATTTTGTGGATTTCAATTGTAAACTTCTACAAGATCGTATTTTTGTTTTCCGGGTCATTGTATTCTTTTTTTAATTTGACATATCATCGCGTGATGATTGGTGCTTACGTACGTTTCCGTCGTTCCATTTTGCAGCAACTAGTCATTCTGTTTTCTTTTGCGCGTAACAGCTGTCATAAGAAGTGACGCATTTTTTCTAAACATATTAAAATATCTCTTTTATTTATGTATTCTTATTATTAATATTTTTGGCACCAGTAGCTATAGTCGATGCGACCTCGACAGTGGCATTTGTTAGATAAGGCATTCATTTAAAATTTAATTCTAGTAAAATATTTTAATTATGAATTTTTTCTTAAAAATTTTAAACTAATAAACGAAAAAGAATTCCATGATAATAAGAATTTAATACGATCAGCATACGGCTAAGGGTGGTAGCTGATTAACCATACTTTGTCGATAATTATTCAGGGAATGGCTATCTAGTAAGGGGTTTTGAGATTTGACCCAAATAAAAAAAACATTTTCATCTCTTTTGCTTATTAAAAATCAGGGGAACAATATGTGGATGAAGGGGGACGCAAATCAGTTTAATATATAAAATAAGCGTCACTCTCAGGAATATTCTTGAAGACTTCAGTACTTACAGTGCAATGTTGGTACTTACATCATGTTTCAAAATGATATTAATACTTACATTAGAGTATATAAGACCCCATCTTAGAGGGAGGAGCGTTGCATTGACTTTTATTAGTTTAGGTTCATGGTACTTAAAAGCAAAGAGAACAATTTCACCTGGTGTACCCGATCGAAACCTCTTAGCCTGATTAGCGCCTAACTTTTGAAGTAAGTTTGAATTCATTTCGCTTTCTAATATGATTTCATTAACGAATCTCTTCTTCCACCTTGCAAAAAGCGACAAATGGCACATCTTGCAAGCAAGAAGGTGAACGCAGAGGTTATCAAAGAAGATAATGATTAGCGAAAATTATAAAGCCCTGCTAAGCTAATGTGTCTTGTGCTCTTGGTTGAAATATATGCTTCACATATGTATGCAGCCTCTCCGTATACACAACTGTCGTAGTTGTGACCAACACCCATGTAATCTATCTGCTGACTAATTAAACTTATGGGGCAATTAAATTGACAAACGTTCAATAGCAACGCTTTAATAAATTCTTATTATTGCAGCATAAAACTTGCAACATACAACTTACAACTTACGAAAACTATTGATCGCGTAGAAAATGTCTTACTTTAGAGCTAAAGTATATACATGTTTTTTCTTTTTCTTTTTTATATGGGACACATTTACATGATCAAGAACAACATGCGGTCGATTTCATGGTTATGTAGGTTTACATGTAGTAATTGCGCATAAATACACTATAGCAAATGTAAGGATATGCAAGAGTGATTAAAAAGCGAGAAAATTAGTCGTAAGCAAAAATATGATCGCTTGCTTAAGCTAGAAATACTTTATTATAGTTGTTCTAGATGATGCTTGTTTTAGCAGTAATTCTAGATTATTGTTTTGAAAATCTTATATAACATAACTAGTTTAAAAATATTAAATTAATATCGACCCTAGCCCTACTCTAAGGGAGTACCATGAACTGTGACCTACAGAACCCTTAATAATTTTTCGATTACTTACCCTCGCTCCATCAGTAGTATTACGACTATAAAAAAACTTGATTGATAGAACATGCAAAGTGCAGAAATATGCGCACTTTCGAAGACTTTGGTGGATAATTTGGTGTTGGAAAAAAATGTAATTTCTTTACCCTTGAAAGAGATATAAAATAATTATATGTCACACGACGGTCATTTTCATCGCCATTAAAAAATTAAGAGAAAATTTCAAGTCTTCTCGCACAAAACAGCTTTAGTAATTACATGTTGCTGAGAGTAATATTGCAAGACAAGAAACATTAACCAATCAGTCAGGCAGGCAAGTAAGCATAAAAGCACTCCATCGTTTAACACGTCAAGTGTCCTCGTAATGCATTTACGTGCACGGCCAACATATGCTTTAACTCTCATAAGTACCCAGCTGCTGCTGGCGCTGCTGCTGCTGCTGCTGCTGCGCTACTTAATTACCTCTTCCAACATCTTTCAATTTCCAAACCATACAAACTCTCATCGCAATGAGCTACATCAGCTTAATTGCTTTGCAATCTTGTTGTAAGCACATAAATATAGGTTTGCACTTTTAAAACACTCGACGAGATGCAGTTTTCCGTTTTGGTTACTTTGCTCTACGTTTCTCTAAGATTTTATGCTACAATAATTGTGTAGTTCACATACCCATCAGGGAACTACTCATTTTATAAAATATAATTCCTAGGTACACGCATTTACTTTCTATAGTCATGCAGGCAACCGAGCAAATAAATGATTTTTTTCATATGCAGTATTTATGAAGAAAGCCAACCAAATCGCATTCCTAATGGATCATTACAAATAAAATCTGGTTATATATGGAAAGTAAAGTAAGCTGTTAATGAAATACAGACTATTACGTAATCTCAGAAACACAGACGAAATATATGAACAACGTTATATAACATTTTCTTTCACATAAATTCCCAATATTTTTTTAAGTGCATGGAACAATGTATGTGCGGTATGAGCCATTCTTTAATCACATAGGAGCCTATCAGCAGACAGCTGATATATAGACTAATAAATCGAAGACACTTAACCGAAATGCAGATCCTTAGTTGCGGATATAGCTAAAGCAGAGAGCCTCGATCAATCAGCACTTATAGCCAAGATATGTAGAGTAAAGAAAGAAGTCGGGAAACAAAGCTAGTGCAATCAATTTCAATATTATCCGCTTTGTGAGAGTGTCATAGTTTTTCTCTCAAGAGTTTGCGCGACTCAATAACTCTACCTTATAATAAAACTGATATCGGAGCGTTTCCTTATGACTATTTTTCCGGAATACTAAAATTGCTGCAAACCCAAGTTTTCTTTGACGACTACTAAATGATCACAACGTCAGCATGTAACTCTTAGGTTTACATATTGCTGGAAATGTGGGTTGTGCAGAAAAATTTTTAAAAAAAGTTTGAGGATTTTAAAATAATTTGGAACTTTCATACTCCATCCCAAAGCTCTCTTGAACTCATGAATACTCATCGAGGGTTTTTGTTTACTATTGAGTATAAACGTTCAAGATCGAGCTAATATTCTAAATCACTTTACATATATAGAATCAATAGGGGATAGTGGGAAAAAGGGAGGAGAGGGATCCAATTGACCCAGTTGGCGGAGGGTAAAAAGAGGCTTGAATTAATACGCCCGACTTAAAGGCTCTAAAATGCATTGAATAACACTTTGCCCCAAGCGTATAATCATGAGAGAAACTAGGTGGCTTTTGGTTCATATATACTTATGAAAAAGACTTATAGTCCAAAATGAAGTCATTCGTAACGTGCAACTTCTAGACAATATATATATATAGAACATTCTTAAAAACTCGCTCTAAATATAATAATCTTCTCTTCGACCTGACACAACTACAATTAACTTGACTGCGTAGCGTTGCTTGCATTTTTTGCCTGAGCCAAAGACCATCAAAGATTCGCTCTCAGACCTATATAATTTTCTTACTTGTTTACAATCAAGATCATAATTGTTATTGCTATCGTTGTAGAAGACAATAAACTCTTAAACGTTCCATTTTTTTTTTCATTATAATTTAAACTCTGGCATTTTGTTATTGTTAATATTGCCTGTCGAAGGCATCGAAAGCATTAACAAAAATTTTTCCCTTAAATTATTTGAAGTTTAGTTTCTTATCACAAAACATGGCCAATAAATTTCTGTGCTGTTATTTTTTAACAACAAACACTTCTCTCGGTCAACCATTAAACGACGTAGTCAACTGTATATTGTTTATACAAGTTTACATCTAGATATAATGGATGAAATAAATTGAATGCTGTTAAATTTACACTTATACGCGTTCGCATCATCGATCATCGATCATTCGCTTCATTGAAAAGGACAATTTAAGCGCAATGTTGCTCGTGTCAACGATACATAAATATATGCACATGCACATGACGTGAGGTTTCATGGCGCTACATCCCAAGGCGAATGCCTAAGCGATCAATTGCAATAAAAATGCACCGTAGCGTAATGAGAAATAGCAAAGGTGTTCACCAATAGCATATAATCGTGTTCCGTGTTTAGTAACATTTATTGAGGCAGATCGATTTGTGCAATAAATTACGTTATCACGATTCGATTAAATATCGCTTAAATACTGTTATGTAATATGAAATACATTACTCTTAAATGAGTTTTATTTAAGTTCTCTTTAAGCATTTGTTGCTTCTCAAGTCCGCATATTTTTTATCTAAGCTTTTATCTCCGCTTAAGTGAAATTAAAACATTTTCTAAGTACACCTAACGCATTTAACTGACATGGTTTCTGTTGGGATTGTAGTAGAATTTCTCTAAAATGTATTGAACCAGTGATGACAAAACATGTTATTAAGAAATCTGGTTATGACTGGTTTCACTGGATAAGATTGTCTGACCCAACATCAATTGTTTCTAAGAGACCCTTACTTCGTTACAATGAATTAGAAACTGACGGGTAGAGACCTGATCAGGTAGCTTTTTCTGAACCAACGCTTCTGACACGCTGGTCTTTTTCATACATTGTTATCATAGGTGTGACTCAATATCAATTTCCTCCGAAGTAGCCAAAGACTAAGCCTTCGATTAGTCTTTGACTCTTCATGGCTGCATTATATGTTTGCCTTCAATTGACTTTTTCACGAAATATCATCTAATTTTGCTCGGATTGATCTGATTGATATAAGGACAACATAAAATGAAGCAATAACGACGCAAGAAATCAGTTCAGTTAAGTTTTAAATGTAATTTTGTCACATTTTTTCACTTATGATGCTGACAAGTACCAATATTTTCCCATATGCTGAAGGTTTAATACTTTTTAGACTATCTGCTATAGATATAAATAAAAAAAATAAATAAATTTATTGTAAACAAAAAAAGAAAAGATATTTTTTAATCACATAAGTTGAATTCACGATTAGAAATTTTCAAATGAAATTTCACTAAAAATTGTGTTTTTCAGAATTTCGTTCTACTTTAAGTTGCTTTCAAGCAAGACAAGACAACAACAAGGTGTATGAATAATCTTACGTGTGCATGAACATATGTTCATATGTTCATTCAAATGCATTCATATTCAATATTCCGTGCGGAGAAGACATTATTTAACAGAAAACGTGTTGATAAACCATTTCGTATGCACACACCCACACTCGTAGATTTCTTATAATACACAAGCAGACATTATATATATATATAGGTTTCGACTACAAGAGGTGGTAAAGAAGATGAAAGAATCATTGTGTGACTTGGGTAAGGCCAAATGGACAGACAGACAGACAGACGGACAGTATCGATGATAGCAACGGCGACTGGAGCCAAGCGGTAAAGAATTGCATTGAATTTCAACTGGAAATGAAACAAAATGAGAACGTATTAAATTAATCCATTGAAAGTGTTGTTAAATTACGTTTGAATTGCTTAATTTCAATAATGAAAAGGAATAAATGCTCACACACCACATCGGCCATATGATTGCAGATTGTATGTTAAACAAAGACATGCCAGACACACTGACAATGACTGACAATCGTCCATACACTTGTCTTTCATACGTATAAATACTTTAATAGAAAAGCAACTTATAGGCGATGTGAACGCACGAAAGATATTCGTCGTATAATGAATTTTGATTACCCGCTACACCAACGATATTGGAAATGTTAGTTTTCGGTACTTAATTCTTCTCGATAATTTGAGAATGCAATATGAAAATCGTAGGTTGGTTTGCAGCTTTTTTCGATTCTTTTGTGGGCAGTCAAGTACCATTTTATAAATTTTTTTTAACAAGTCGACTAAATCGTAAAGCAAATTACTACCCTTTTAGCGTCACATACGTCCACCTTGAGCTTAACGATCCAGTGTCACAGATCATTAAACGTCATAGGCATAGGTTAGTTTTCCCATACCACACACATACACAATAACTAACGTAAAAGTGAAATTAACAATTTTCCATCAATGAAAATCATGATTTACGTATTTTGTCCGAAAATATGGTATGCATTTGCCATTTGCTTTATTTGGAGAAAATAACAACCACAAGAGTATTACTTAGTGAAACAAAAAAAATAATAGGAAAACTTTTTTGAATTTCGTTCAAATTTCTATGACACACGAAATGAAAACATTTTTTAATTCTTATGCAGTAATAACTTTCAAGTTGTATTTTAATATTAATCAGGGATCAGTTACGATCATTTGAGTTTTTTTCGGCCCTTGTAAGCATATTTGAGACAAAACTTGCGTATAACAAGAGCGCAACCTGACTTAGTCTACCCTTCTCTTGACCTGTGTCTGTTAATGGTCGAGTAAAATTTGCAACATTGGAAGGTGAAAATCGAAAGACTTTAAGGTTTTTTATTCTAAATTCTATATGAAATATGAATCATATTTTCGGACATAGTAAACTAATTCTGTTTAGTTTTGATTAGAATTGCACGATTTTTATTGACCCTGACGAGAGGCAGTTGCTTTCACTGGTTCTACTCCACCTCAGAGATAAGGTGATTACGGTTTCTACTCAGCGCCTTTTTTAACACTTCCGAGTACCTCTTTCTGCATAGCGTGAGAAATACAAGCTTGCATTATTAAAGTGGTGCAATGGTGCAATCTGGTGGACTATAGACCTTTCCTATTGAAGTCAGAAGCTCCCATGGAAGTGTACAAAGAGTCCAGTAAAAGCGACCTAAATGTTGGTATTGTGACGAAGTCTTTTGAATCGCGCCATTTTCTTTACGAAAAATGTTTTCAATACGACTAATATGGAAATGGGACATATTCGCTACTCCGTTTGAATTCCTACCATCGTTGGTTCCGTTGTAAATTTTCGATCGTCTCAAAAGAAGTTACTTAATAGCTTATCAACTGAAAAACATATGTTTTACCTGAGTTCTATATATATATATATATATATATATATATTTATGGATTTATATATATATATGGGTTACAAAAGAAATGATAAATTAAGTCTGCTTTTGATAGATGATTACAGAAATGGTAGAATTTCAATTGAAGCGATCATAAAATTATATGCAAAAAGGCATCGCTAACTATATGGTAAAAAGTAAACAATGCAATCACCCAACAAAACAATAATGTATTGCTGTATTTGCTTTTTAGTAATTGTTTTTTGTTATACTCCGCCTGCATTCAATTTAAATTGCAAGTGGCCGCAATAAACAAAAAAACAAAAACAAAAAAAAAAAAAGACAAAAAACAAGAAAAATTCAAGCAGACAGATTTTAGGGGCCTGCCAATAACCCAATAAGCAAATAAAAAATTATAGTGATAATCACACACAACGACATTCGGATAAGAATGATGTGTCTTTGCAACATCGTTGGCACCACCGCCATCAACACCACGCTTCAGCCGTTTGTCTGGCAGTTTTACTTATAATATTATGTGCTGTTATGGTCTCGCTCATCGTTCTACAAAGTTGGTGTTCATACGCTGCCAATATATCGCGATTTTTATTGTTTCTTTTCTTTTTTGCTTTTCTTCTTTTGCAGTTTGCTTAATAATATTACGGAATATTTATGCGTTTTTAAATAATATGCAAGTCAATGATATAGTTATGGACTTTCCATAGTTAAGTCGAGTGCTTGTTCTGCTTTTTAAGTTTCATCTTTTTGATTTTTATATTAGTTGTAGACGCTGATGTACGCGCACGATACATCAAATATAAGCTAATCGTACGTTTGTTTCTTTATCTATTCCACTCAAAGATCAAATATTTAAATACATTTTGTCTTACTGCGTGAGCTGCAGCAAAAATTGCCTAAAAAGGCTTAAGACTGATCACGAGTAGTAAATGCACGGAGATTTTTCGAACTCTACTTCTCACATTGTAAGAACGATGGGTAGATCTGGCTAGAATCTTAGATTGATCAGGAGTAGTAGATATCTAGCAATTTTTTTGATTCATTATTATGAATGAAAGGTAGTACGTGATCGCAGTCTAGTGGACGAGTGCCCAATCGGTATAGGTTTCGTCGACTGGGAATTCGCTATGGCTACGCTCAAGAATATCCTACCGCATGGAGATTTGAACCAGCGAACGCTGTGTTGGCGTTTGCTCTCTTGACGATTAATGGCGGACTCCTCTTGCGACTTCCACGTGATAAATGCTTTTAAATGTCTTAGCATCAGGTTGACTAATGTCTCCTCCCGACTAGCATACATAGATCTTAGCGCGGACTATTTCAGCTTCCCGTTTATAAAATGATTTGTCGAATACTCCAGCTTATTCCAATCCAGCTCATAATGGCAGACGTACCACTGCAACTCGTAACTATCTGCCTTTTGCCTTTTTTTAAGGATACCATTAATGCCATTGCATATTGAGACATAGTTTTTATAAAGTGAAAAAAGTATTTTCATAGGGAGTGTGAAAACATAAAATATAGTAAAGAGATTCAACTCTTAAAGGTAAAAAAAGGAGCAAAAAACTCTTCAAAAGCGTTTTCTGTCACATTGCCATCAGCGATTGGATAAAATAAACCAATGTGTGATAAATTGAATACTAAAAGTCATAAACAAATTCAGTACCATCAGGCTAAACGCTATATTACTTTTTATTTTACTTTTTTAAAGCCTTCCCATCAGTGTAGTTGTTCAGTTCAAGTGAACTCCGTATTGTTGCTTGAAGCAACAACTTCAAATTTTCACCTCGTAAAAATTATATAGTGTAGTTAAGACGTAATTAATTTTATGATCAACATAAATTTGAAGCGGATTGCAAAGGTAATAAGTACACGAACCTTGTACGTTAATTAAGCATATAGATAAACGTATACAATATTCGAACATAGAAACGAAAGCAAGTTAATAAGATGGTTAGGTTAGTAAGTTTTTTGCCGTATAAAAAGGTTAAATTATTTTCTTTTTCTTTGCAATTTTTATTCCTTTTTACAAGCGAACGATTTGTTCTCCTGGAAGTCTAAGTAAATTTCTCATACTTGTTACTACATAATGGATTATTAAATAGATTCGTAAGTGATTTATTTCATCTTCTGCGAGATTAGGGAATGGATTTTTTCTTTACTAAAAATGCTTATTATACGAAACTCGATGACCTTATATAGTAAAAGTGTTTTCTCTTAAGAAAAGAATCCCAATGAAGCCGAAAAAAAAACAAAAATTTTCTGGAAGTGCAAGTGGCTCTCTTTAAAAGACATTCATTAGCTTTGAAGGTCTCCTTGTAGTAAAAGCTGCCGTTTTTGTTACATAAGCTGACTTTGTAACCATATCGGAATCTAGTTAGAAATTCATGCCCATGGTGGAAAGTGGAATCAGAAATTATACGCTCAAATTTCAACGACGTCATCGGCTGACCGCTATGGGCTGAACTAATTGAATTTTTATTAGCTTTCCTCTTACACCCTATCACCATCCACGCATCGATTTTGTGAATACAAATGTCTGGCAACTGCAATCATTGTGTTCTATCGAAGAGTGTTTACTACTTCTTATATCCCAAGCCACAAGGTGCAAGGTGCTACAAGACTTTACTAAGTATGTGCACATGTACGCAACACCCAAAAAAACTAGAAATAGACTCAAGTTTTGTTGTTTTATATCGGCCTAAGTATTTCTGGAACAGTCTAAGCTTGTTTGTTTGTCTGTCTTGCGTTCTTGTGTTCAACTTACTGACCACAATTTTGAGATTTTAATCAGATTTAGTACACCGACCCTATTGAAAGTGGTTCGGATCGGATCGCTTCCCATATAATGCGTTTTCTTACAAAGTCGTTATATGAACAACAACAATAGGGCAGTATAGGGTATTTATTGGTGGAGTCTTTTGACTTGTTTTAATATGAAAAAGTGTCTACCACTTTTCTTTGATTTGTTTAAGTAAAATAATACTAATAAAATTTTAACTGGTTTATATGTTTAGTTCTGATTTTATGGTCTCGTACTTTGGCTTCTTTTGAACTCCTCGTCTTCTGTTTCTTGTTTATAATAAAACGCTTAATAAACTTACATAACACTTTTATTGATTGCGTACTTCTTGCCTCGAGTATATTGAGCTGTAAAAACCTAAGTGTGTTTACAATGTCGTAAAAGCTATAATTTGGTCGTAAAAACTGAATCGTTTCAATGAGTTCACAAGCCCTATTTCTTTTAAACGAGCATCATAATTGCACGTTCATCAGACTAATATCGCAAATCTTACACTTGTTAAAATTAAAAATTTATATCCGTAATTGATATGCATACAAATACGCGTACATATGCTTATGAAGTAAGAAAGGGCAATAAAACCATATCAGGCGAAGTAAGTCTTTAAAGTGGTATTCCAAAATGAACTTATTACTATTTAGTAAAAGGTATTCTACAAACAATTATAATAACGTGAAAGTCACAGCATCTCTTCGAAGGTTGCTCACAATCGGCATTGTTTCAATAAATATACAAATAGCAATAATTATGAAAATAATAGAAAAATTTCTAGGTAATATAGAAAAATATATGAAAATCATAATTTCGGACATCGTATTATTCGTACTTAGTCAAAGCGAAATCTGATAGGTACTTATGACGTGGTTGAACTCGCTCATTGCTTTGATAAAATTTCCCAAAATTTGTTGACATAATTGCTTCACATTCTTTGACGTCCAATCTGTTGTACAGAGAAGAGTTAAGGTCATAATACTGAGAAAGTGGCATTACTTTTTGGTGAGATAAGCCAGCTGTTAATATATGACATTATAACTACATAAAAACTCAAGCTTTCTTATGGAAACTGTCGGTGCGGCTAGCATTACGCCTTGGACCCTTTGCACACTCAACTTTCTTTTTGTCCCTACTCTTTAATTAAAAAGTACAAACACTATCGAGGGCCAAGATGTACCCATTCTGGCCTGTCCCACGTTTCCTTACAATTTTATTCAAATAAAAACTCCTCAAAATAAGGCGTTATATAGGAAGTGGGCGAAAAAATGGTCTGATGCGAACTTAGAATGCCGAAATACTATCACTTAGCCACTTTTGCCGAAAAATTTTAAAAATTGCAATTTTTTTCTATAGAGCAACTTATCGAAATAGGGCGGCATATGGGGAGTGGTCGAAAAAGTGGTTCGATCCGAACCATTATCAATAGCGTTTGTCCTTGGATCTAAACATGTTTGTGCCATGCAGGTTGAACACAAGAAAATTAGACGGACAGACGGACAGACAAACTTTTGAATTGAAAGTGATTCTGAATCGTTCGGTAAAAGGCGAGTTTATCTCATGTCCTTTTGAATGTTGCACACGTCCCTATAAGCTTCATACCCCCTTGTACCACAAACTAAGAAGGATACAATAATTTCGAATAATATAAGGTCGACTTCCGACTCTAGGTGGACATAGAAGTTGATGTTCGAAACAAAATGTCGACATATAGAAAGTATAGTAGTATGAAGGCATAAAACATCAAAATTTACTAATTTATGTTTTTCAAATACATTCACAAATATTGAAGTGTTTGGTATTAACATAATATAATATAATATTTTCTTACACTACTTAACACTTTGGAGGTCAATTGAAAATCCGTGAATACTTCCAAAAACACGTCCCTTTTTTTCCTTTTTCCTAAGAATATAGGACTGCTATAGACGTCATATGCCTCTACAAGCATACGCAATGAACGTCCAAGCATTAATATGGTAGTTCATCTTGGAACACCGTCCACATAATATTTATTATATTCATGCTACTCCAAAATATTAACAATAAGCCACAAAAGCCCGGCAAAACGCCTTCAAAAACTAAACCACGTATCATACTAAAAAGAGAAAAAAAAGTAAGGTTTTTAACTAGAAATTAACGGGAAAAAAACAAAAGAGAAATGCTTGTGCAGGTCAAAAAAACCTTCATAAAGCACGAATAAGTTAAAAACATAAAGAAAAACAATATTCACTGACAACAATCTCAAACGAAAAGAGTACGATGCAGCGAAGGGAAAAGACAATAAGGCTTCTTTTTTAAAAACGTGTAAAGAACACGATAAACGGTATGAACGAATGTTGCGGATAAAAAAAGAAAATAAAACACAAAAATCCAGACAAGAAATTAAAACTAAAAATCACTACAAAAACCGCTCTTCTACTGTATAGTTATTTACCTATATGTATATAGTATGTATACGACTTACTCGTTTATATAAACACAATGCATGCAAGCAGTGTGCCTGTGTATGCATGAATATGGAATTTCTACCTACCTTGAATTTGGTACCTTCTACTTCTGTACTTATGAATATCCCAACGAGCCATCTATAAAACCAGTCACACTCCTTCATAAATAGTATACATATTAGGTTTATATATGCGTGTGTGGCGTTCGCATGTGCGCTTGTGTATCTGATATGTATGTACCGGTTCTTTATTCTTTCACACAAATAAAAATTATTTGTAATGGTTGCTTATGTGTATATATATGTGTTTTCTTAGCTCAATGACCGCAGACATTATTCTTTTTTATTGTCTTTCGGGCTCAAGACAACGGTTACGTTTGTCGTTTTGATTTTATAACATTTTAGAGATTGTCAACCATATTGTTTTATTGCTTGCATGGCGAACTTTTCTTGTTTTCTTTTCTCTTTTCTTTCTTTTTTTTGCAACACGAGTAGTGTCGTGAAATGTTTCGTTACATAAGGAAAAAATATTGCAAGGATTGCTTTGAAATAAATTAATTAATAAAAGTTAAAATAAAAAGCACATTTAAAGTAAGTATTTTCATTAGCTTATCTGAAAAGTATTCAGTTTTCTTCAAAAATCAAAATTCATTTATTCATTGCTTTTGAATCAATTCTTACTGACATTCAATCCTTGCAGCTGCACTTAGGCTTTCCATCATCATTGACTGGATATACATTATCGTGCAAATGTTAATCGCTTTACATATTTAAGAGGACTGTTAGAAAAGTAAAGAAACCTTCCTTGGTTTAGCTTTTACTTAATGCAATAAATATCCGCCAGCTAAAGCTAACTGCCTCGGGATTAACAAGAACGAAATTGTCTGCACGTAGAGCTAACAAGTAACATACGAGAATACATGTTTTTATATCCATCAGCTGATGATTGAAGTTGTCTTGCCTTCACATTTACAGTAATCAGAATTGTACTGTGGAGGCCGCACGAAGTAAACGTATACTTGTTTAGTATAAAATTCGGACTTAAGCTGGGTTTCAGTTAGCAGTACATTTTCCACAACATATTCTTATATTTTTTGAAAATATATTTTTTTAATTATCAACCGCTTAAAACGGTGTGTCACGAATGCATACGTCATGATGCGTCGATCCGTCTGCGCTTTTATAAAATTTTACTACTCTCAGTGCGTATTTGCCACAACAGTGTATTTTAGAAAACTTTGTCAAGTCATGTCATTACAACTAATTTCTTATTACACGTACTCTGAAGAGGTCGACCCAGTTTTAACTGATTAAATTAGGTTCATCTACCAACAAACCTATTAACAGCTTTTCATGCAAGTACTTACCTTGTGCGCAGACCCCGGCCACACAAACATGCTTGATATCAACGCAGTTCGGTATATTCCAGGATTAGAAGAGTATATCGATAGGTATTGAAGTTTGTCTTGTAATATCGAACGACTTTAAATGAAAAAATCAATTTGGCAACGTTTTGCAAGATTCCATCCTCGTTGAAGGATTAAAGAGATGGATCTCTATATTATGGTTAACCCTACCGATAATGTCTTTAGTTTTTTCGAGTAACAAATAAATAAAGAATGCTTTGATTAGGGTTAGAAGGGTGAAGTTTTTCTTACCTAAGAATTAAATTCTATTAGTGAGTACACAAACTTTTATCCAGCCAGTCAGTTATAGGAGTTGTGAAGAAGGCCGTTATATGAGACAGTCCGGTATAGGAAGTAATAATATGTTTAATAGGAACAGAAAACAAAAAGAAGCGTTAATTAACCTCAAACCGCAATGAATTCAATTAAGGATAGCATGAATGAATTTTGGAAATGTCAAGGCCTCTGCTATACGAACTTATCATTATTGAAATCATGCAAAGCTCTCGTTCGCTTTCACTAAGAGTATACATAATTACGAACAACTTTGAAGCATTCAATAATTCTTATAATGTATGGCACTTTTTATTTAATTTTTTTCTTCTCGTTGCTTTTTTATCACTTATCGTAGATTTTTATGCGCGAATCCTTTCTTTTTTTCCAAATTCATGTCTAAACGCACGCGATGATAAATTCAAACTGAGTTTTGTTTACAAAACAGCCGCAACCTTCTTCTTCCTAAACATTTTAAGAATCATAACAAAAAAAGAAAATAAATCCAGCAGTTAAATGTGTTTTCGAAAACGAAAATAAAAATTCGAAATCCTTATGATAAATACAAAATTGCACACCTTCTGCATAAAATAAAACAAAAAATAAAGGAGAAACCTACAATTTTTTGAAAGGGTCCATCATAAATCATAACTTTTGAAGCAAAGCAAGGAAGAAAGCAAAACACATTTCCTATGCATGTTTATATGCTCTGCAAATATATATATATATACGGTATATAGCATATTTCTTTAAAACTTCACGGTCATGAAGGCAGAAAAAAAGCATTTAATGAAATCCCATTTTTTACACCGAAAATCATTAAATTTGGAAAAAAGACGAACAAAATCATAAATCGTCATAAAAATATGAGCTGCTAAAATCACCTCAAGGTCGCGCATATTAAATGGTCACCTAAAAAAAAGGCAAAATGTATACTTACAACGAAATTCAAAAAAACAACTAAAAAAAAATCGAACAAGTTCGTAAATGCAAACAAAAAAAAAAAAAAAAAAAAAATAAAAACCTACAAAAAAATTCAGTGCAGCTGTAAGAAAAAAAAAAGAAGAAAATATAATAACTTTGCACTTGTAATCCGCAGCAAATGAAGCAAATTCTTGTCTTTCTTCTTCTTTCGTAGCAATTAAACAGCATTGTGCACCCACAACACAACTGTGACCTTGTCCCCTTGAAATAGATGCATATGCGTGTGTGTGCGTTTCTTTTTTAGAGCAACTGGTGACTAACTCTATGCGACAATTAAAATTTTTATTATTAATAATAATAAAAGTATGATTTTTGCGTTTCCACCTTTTATTTTGGTTGTGCCGGGCACAAGGACATTCTGATTATTACAACTTTTTAATAATAATTACGTAATTATACATAATGTCCGTAAATGAAATACAAATTTTATGAAATTTTCCAAAGCAGGTGACTCTTGTGTGTAAATGACCTTAAAAAAAAAAAAAAAAAACACACACACACACATACATACAGACGCACACACACAAACAGAAACTTTTGCTTTATTAGCATTTAAAAAATTCTGCTTTTGAATCCATAGCATTGATATGCTGTGATAGATGTGTAGGGTACCGACAAGCAAGTAGACACCGATAATCGTTATTTAAAATGCTTCACAGCGGACAATGAATGGACAGTGAGACGGACTGCTTTGTCGAAATGCAACAAGAGTTATTGTTCATTCACTTCTATTTATTTATTTTTTTTTTTTAAATATTTTCGTCCATTGATGGTTACTAAATTCTTCGATTGATTCATATACATGTGGAAAAAGCCTTTCCCTTAAAGACTTTAGAACTAAATGCTCCATTTACTAAACTCTTTATCTCAAGAGAAGAACTATAGAAAATGGCCTCAAGACTCTGGCAAATTTCGTTTAAGCTATTTTCAGACACAACCAAAGAACCTAGAAAAGGTTTAGAACCGATCGATTTTTATATCCTCCATAAAATGCAGTGCAAGAGTATATTTAGTCTATGTGAATGTGTATAACATCCAGAGGGGTTTTAGACGGACACACCTTTTATTATGGGATTGAGAAAGTCCATCTGCCCTGTGTTCAATTTGTACTTAGTTTGCAATTTTTGAGATATTTTTATGAAATTCGACTCATCAACAAGTTTTGCTCCAAAGACGAAGATTATTGGAAGTCGATGCGTCACTTCCCATATAAACTGTTAATATGCAAAATCATTACATGGATAACTATATTAAGCGAACTTGGCTAGCATGATGGTGTTTTCACTACTTTTAAATATATTTTAACGCATATGTAAATAGTTTTTAAATATATTTCAATGTATTTTGCTTTAAGATTTAACTTAAGCCACCATTATTTCCTATACGTATCCGTTAACATTTAATCCAGGTATGTAACTTCATGATAATATAACATATCATCAATAATAACAAACATTTGGTTGTTGCGGTTTCTCAGTTGATTTATATCGTGTTAAACGTAAATCCCTCCACTATATATTAAAAGCAACATATGCTTTCAATGTAAATGCATGTAAACGAATACATCTATGTATATATATATATATGCACTTTTTTCAGTTTTTATCGACTGTGGGTTGTGTTCAATGCAGTATACTTATGTAGGTATATACGTATGTGTGTTTATCCATAAATGTGGTATTATTGGAGCTTGTTACGGACGCAAATGTTGCAAAAACCACATACTGAACATGCATGTCGTATAGATAAAAGCAAACCATTAAATAACGCCGTGTGTTACAGAAGGCAGTGGTCAGATCTTAATATGTTGGAATGAACTCGAACTTGTACTCTTTAATTCAATCCTATGTTCCATAGATGGGTACAGGAGTGCATCAAACATAACTTAGATAAGTAATTTTCTTTTTAACTCAACTTTTTTACTCAGGAAATTGAAAAATTATATTTATGGTAAATTGGAAAAAATCTTTTCTTTTTTTTTTGTTTATTAAGTTGTTTATTGGTTTACTAGAAAGTACTGTAGAAATGAAATCAATGTTTATGTGTCCCGAATAGGAGTTAATGTTTCGTTTAGCTAAACGGGTTGCATTATAAACATGAGTAAGTAGCTTAGCTTTCGAAGTCAAAACACAATTCTGACTAAAGTTCGATCGTAGAAATGATAAAGTATTCGAGAATCAGTGCAGAATATATTTTAACTTTGTTGGGAAAAATTTGGTCATAACTAATTTAATCTAACTCTATGTAAATGAAATCTCAGTTCGGATTCAGTTTTGAATCCCATATATTCTCTCAAGGCAATACGTTGATAGGCTATACGATGCAACTTAATTTTGTGATATAACGAAAAATGTAAAGAGAAAATGTATTTCTCTTTAAACAATGCTAGTCGCACAGGTTACATTAAGTTTGTGTGGATATTTATGTAAGTAAACGACTTAAAATAAACCCACCTTTCATTATACCGATCGATTAATGCTTGTCTGTCCGTCTATCTGTCTGTCCTTGTTGACGAAATTTCGTGCAAAGAAGTTTTAGCCAAACGACGAGCGCTTCTCCAATAAACTCACTTCCAATGAAACGCCCCATATGAAGGAAGTCTTTATTTAACAAAAATAAATAAATAAATACAACTTTTAACATTTCTATATGCTATTCTCACAATATATTCGGAAATTTTTGATTGGATGGGTCCATCTTTTCTTCGGATAAGGGGCCTAATTTTTATCTAATATTATGTAATAAAAATTTGTCCCCTTACTTGACATAAAACTTAATTGTACAAAATTTATATCACGTGGGTCCATGCTTTACACCCTGAAATATGTAAGAGCTTTGCAGACAAGTACACCTTTCCATCTTTCTCTCATTATCTTCACAAAACAATATGAATTAACTTAAAGTGCTTTTTAATGCGATTCTTTGCCAATTGTACCGCTCGGTTTGCACCATCTCTTGTCACGTTTTATACGACCTGGTTTGTTAGTGCCCCCAAGAAAATTACACCTTTAGAAGAGAATAAAGGATAATTTATTTATAATAGGGTGAAGCAAAGTGTAACGGATGACCTTACCTGCCTAATAACAACGTGACGTTCCATTCGTTCCATTGGTTCCATTGGTGCCATTCGGTTTCTTCAAATCCATAATAAATTTTTAATCTATAGCCGTCCGCTCGTTAAACATTAAATTTATTTTTGCAGGTTTAAAATCGTTTTGAATTTTTTTGATTAATTTTATTTGAATTTTGTTTTCAATTTAAACTTGAATCTTGTTTTTATATTATTATTTATGGAAATGTTTGGTTAAAGACATAAAATCTAAAAAAAATTAAAAAAAAAAAAAAGAAAACAATTCATTTCATAATAAATACATCAGCATTTTAAAACGTGGTTATCAGTATCGCATTCAACAAACACATACACGGACGCATACATATGAAATTGATTTACACATAAATCGAAGTCAAAATGAACTTTGTGACACTGTACAATAACTCATTTAACGAATTAAGCCGTGAGGCGAATAGTAATTATGCAAATTTCATATGCACCGACTGACAGTCAGATTATTTATGTATGCGTGCACATGGATATATATGTTGGTTGCCATGCTATTGCTCAATGCACTAATATATCTGCATGAATATCAAAATATCGTCATGCAATCGGAGTCCTATCCCGGACATTACGAGACGAATTAAACCGTCCATCGTTTGCAAAAAAAAAAAAAAGAAAAAAAAAATTTTATTATTACACTGCACTGCACTGCACTGCTCTATTCGGACACAATTGTAATCATTGATAAATGACATGGCATTCGATTGCATTGCATTGTGGATAAACGGCATCTTCTTCATTTTTCATTGCAATCGGTGGCATAGGAGCGGCGTATATTATATTTATATATGAATACGCGCCGAGGCTGCTGATGCATCAATATTTTTATTCTTGCATATTTATTCATTTTCCTGCATACTTGTGCGTGTGTGTGTGTGTGTGTGTGTGTGTGTGACGACATAGCAAAATTTATGTCATATTTATCCATTGGTTTAAAATAGTTTTTATAAAAATTGCTTACCATAAATATATGCGAAGAGTATTCAAATTAAACTCATGCAAAAATGAAATCAAAAACATTTATGTATGGAAGTTAGTGTGATGGGAGTGGTTTTAAAACGGACTAAATAAAAAAACTTAATCCATATAAAATCCATCCTTGGAAAATTTTATTTTTATTACGCGCGTTATGAAAAGAAACAAAAAACTAGTTTTTTAGCTCTGTTTAATTGAAAGACATAAGACGATTGTTAGTTGATTCATTCAAGAGATTTTTTTTTTATTGCCCAAAAAAAAAGAATATTATCCACAGTTGGTTACCATTTTTCGCCTAATTCCAGCAGCATGTGAAATAGGCGTAGAAGAAATAATTTTTTCTTTTCCTGGCAATGGAAGCTGAAAACGTTATAAGTGAACGATGAAAGCCAGCTCTAAACACGTTGGTTTGCTCTTCGGCAGCGATCTTGGTCACGTTTAACCCTACGGTGTCCGACGGCACACGAAGTGAAAAGACGTCACTCACGTTCCGCAGGAAGCAAGGGGAAAAATCCTGTAGAGTAAGAACGTGCGAACACATTCTTTCCTCTGGCGGGGCGGGGCCTATTCAGCACCTCAAATATTTAATGTTGTCGCGATCTTTGAGAGCAACCATAGCCATAACGACCCTCCCCGAAAACCCGTGCCCAGCAGTCACGAAGAGGACGCTCATTACGCGGATTCGGCAACAGCAAATATCGTACCCAGCAATTCCGCGCAGAGACAACCCTCTGAACTAGACAATCCATGGGTTACCTTAATTGCTTTAAGTCTAAAGTCAGACTTTCGTTAGCATATGGCTGCATATCTCTCGGGCTGGTGGCCTATGTGCCACTATTAACAATGATAGCAGAAAAGCCTTACGTGGACTCGTAAACTTAGGTCTAAAGACTAAGTTGCCACATGGCCATCCACAGTATTGCCAAAGACGACGTAGTAACAGTTGCGCGATATCACTAAAATTCCTGGAAACTTAATCGCCGAAGAAAGGGTGTCTTAGACCGTTCTAGGGTTGAATTTCTTGTTTAAACATTCTTTTGTTAGTCAGGACGTAATATTTACATTTCATCGGCAACTGAATATTGTGTACATTTTCTGAAACATATTGCTAAGGAAATCGTGTAGCTCTACCTTTTTATGAGACAACCCTGAAGAAAAAAGTTGAACATTATCATGCTACCAGCCAGGCGTAACAAACGCCAATAGAAACTATTTAAAGCTTAAAGAGAAAGAAACTCCAAGCGGAAAGAAATCGCGGATTTATACACAGAGGACAATACCTCTTGAAAGATAATATAAGAACATTTCAATCATTTATCCATATGTCCGTTGCGAGAACCATTGTGCAACACCCGTTCTAGAACTAATCTCATAGTTACGGGTTAGATGAATTTTCTTCGACTAGAAAACTTACTATGTGAAGCATATTTCGTAGACAACATTTTCAAAGAAACTGATAAGTTGCTAACCATCTTCGAAGGTAGTAACTGCGGATGATTCAAATTACAAAAGCTCTCGAGGCATTTGCAAGCAAGACATCCTGAGAGTAATGCCAGTACTGTAAAAGTTGGTTCCTCTTTTATCAAAAGTGATATCAGTTTCTATAGCTCCTTTCGGAAACATCTTTTGACTTTCAAATAAACGGACTTGGGTTACTTTGAATATAAACGGGCCAATATATATTATGAAAAACTTATTCAATTCTGCTGTTGAAAAAAAAGAAAAAATGTATTTTTTTTTAAAGTCAATTGCATTATTTAAAAAAATAAACCTGCATATTAATCTCGGGCATAAATCTAGCACACGAATCAGAGATAAGGAAATTCAATTAAAAACTGCGCTGGCACAAAATCGTTTTATTCTGCTGCTCTGATTCTGAATTTTTGTTGTTGCTTGTTGGTTTGTGGCTTTTCATTGCAATGCTGATGCATTGCGTTAAAAAGCAATTGATTTTTGTTTATCTTCATACAAATATTTTTATTTAATGTTTATTAAAAATTTTTCCAACACATATTTGCCACACCCTACCAGCGAAGATATCGCGTTGCACCATCAATGCTAAAACGTTACCATCATTGGGGCAAATGTGTTTTTAATTGTAAAAACAGCAAACGTCTTGTAATCGTCTCGTGTCTAACCTGGGGCGTGTAATATTTTCCGTTTCTTGGCCATAAACTGACTAAACCACGCGACTTGGGTGGCTGTTGCTAGCACTAGCACCAACGTACATGTGCTGCGCTGTGCGATGCCGTGTTTGCCCATATTGCTTTAAATTATGCCCCGCGTTAGATCTTTTCGCCACTAAGCCATGTGCATACATATATATATAGTATCTGCCAGTATAGGTGTTCCCTCGATATCTTCTCCCTCTTTGCATTCCGTTCACTCCTACACGTACTCTAAATATTTCAGGTAACTACGTATAGTAAGAATATTGTTGCGGTTATTTTTATAACTAAATTATATGCACCAACAAGTAAGTGTGCGAAGTAAAGCTTTACCCAGAGCTAAATCGTGAGCACACATACTTGATAGTATTTAACCATGTATGTATGTATATATATGCATATATATGCATACGCTATATATGCATGCATTCGTTTATTTCTTGGTGTGGCTCCAACAATTCTTGAGTGAATTTATGAGCGCACAAGGAGCGCTAAACCATAAACAGCTTTTATGGGGTTCTACTGGATTATTGCGAAATGGTGCATTCGTTGTGATTTAAAGTCAATGATAAGTATGCCTTGATATTTTCAATGTATGATGCAGCGTAGCCATAGCTAAGCTCAGAACGTTCACATCAAGGTTCGTTAAGTTTTAGAAACAAGTAGTTTACACTTACACACACATACACACACACACACACAACTTATATAAATCTGTACTAATCAATATGTATATCGTATCAGTAAATACTTGTATACCATGATCCTAATATAAGAAATCTTGGTTTTTAGGCAATGATTTAGAGGACTTCCCCGTCAATTTATAATAAGGTGGTGGATATTAACCTTTGTTTTTCGTAAACTATTACTTAGGTAAGCAATTATTTAGTTTATTGTTACTTCGAAGAAAAGCTATGCAATATAAAAGAATTTGGTTCCATTTAGGTTCTAAAGTATTGCGCATC